>NW_024427657.1:0-100875 GCF_017562075.2 Anopheles merus | reverse complement strand
GCCCGGGTCCGGTGCAATCGATTGCCAGTGCAACCATTATAAATGCATTGTGGCTGCATTATCACTGCCAGCCCTCCCTGAGCACTCTTGCTCATGGATGTTGCTGGAGGATCGGTGGCAGTAAACCTCAACCACGAAGCTGATGCCACCAACGTCCATGCTGGTGAGGATGATGGCGATGATTGTGATGATGATGATGTTATAGAAGAGAACAGACGACGCAACTACACACACACACCTCCCCCCACGGTGGTTGCGGTTTACCCGGTAGAATGGTAATAAAGCGACTAAACTGTACGTGCAGTCAGGTGGGAAAATGAAAGTCAACGTCGCAACCTGCATGCGGCTGCACTGGCACCGCAAAACCGGACGGAAAATGTAATTTATTCTCCGATATATTTTCTCAGCAAATTGGAAAATGATAATAATAAAATTCCCGTACCTTTCCCGTGCGGCTGGACAAGGGTCCTTTGCGGCAAATGCGTCTGCTGGCGTCGTGTGGCGGAAGGTGAGCAGGTGGAATGTTTTTGCTCAAGCTCCATGTAGAGGTTTTTGCCAAAGGGCTCAAACGTGAAGGAAGGTTTAATTGTGATTCTTCAAGCACTTCAAGGATATCACTCATACCTGGCTAATGTGAACGCACCAGGGCAGAAGCCAGTTACCAACAACAAGCAGGCGTTGCTGAGTTATAATTACAAGTCGCTGGCACGCTGGTAAGGTTCACCATTCCTTTAGCTCCATTACCCCGTTTAGCAACAAAATAAAAAGTATGGAAATAATTACTTGAAACGAAACTTGAATCATGTCCAGTAAACGTCCCCCCTCCCCCCATTTGCATGACATTGGTAAACGGTCGCATTTGAATGTCAAAGCAAATGAACGTTCCGGTCTGCTCGGTTGATTACCGGTGCTGCTGGCTGCAAGACGCTTTTGCGCCATTGATTGAAATCGTGTTCGGCTTATCCGGTCGTGCCGACGCTGTACCGCTGTAAGCTGGTCTTATAAATAAAGATTTGCTTGATTGATATGCAAATGGGTTCCGTTTGGCGCTCCCGTTCCTGTTCCACAGATTACAAATTGATCTGTGCAAAGCAAATGATGATGAATGGCAGTGGCAGCGTCTACGGGAGGCCTACGCAGTGCACAGTACTACACGAAGAAAGTAATATCAAAAGTGTCTACAGCTGAGGTCCGAATAGGGCGTTCGTGTTCGTTAAGGCTTGGTAGCTTCATTAGGCAGCGTGGTAGGATCGATTGGTTTGTGTGAGGAATAAATGTAAGCATGGACGAAAGCACACGAAATTGAAATTCGTAATCAAAAAGCTACAGAATCTGTTTGAGCGTGGTTAGTTAGGTTGTTGATGAGCTTTTAATGATTTTACAAGAAATGATGATTTGCTTAAATTCTACGATGTATTAGTCTTATTGAATGTACATTTTTACTATTATTGTGTTGCAAGTAGATATTGAACATACGTGCTCTATAGATATGACAATGGGGCTCTTTCCGTTTTAAGTTCGGAGGTTGAAATTTCATCCTGTCAGCTGTTTGCATTGTATAGCAGTTTTGGAGTAGCTATCTAAGTGAGTATAATATACAGGTGGGCTTATCCCAAGGTGTATGAATTTAGAAGGCTGATTTTTATCGCTTCTGCTTCTGAATGAAGATTTTAAGAGCGTTTTGTGTATTCGTCGAGCTACCAGAAGGCCTGTTTGAGCAAAAGTTTTCACCGTTCTGTCTAAAAGGAACGTTCAAATTTGGTTATAAAAAACATGTAATGGGACCACCTGGACTATGTACACATTGATTCTGGATTCCACCACGTGATCTCCTTAATGCACCTTAGTATAAATGTAAACACCACCTTGTTTTGCCATTTTTCGAGCAGGTACTCGAATCTAATTCTAGCTTCGAGGCTAGAATAATCTAAACTAAATACTGCAGGCTGGTTGTGGTTTGGTATCTGTGGTTTTGTATGGAGTGTTTACATGATTTCAGCATCCAACTGTCAAACTCCATACATAAAGCTGACTAGAATCATGAAGGGCTCCAATTTTCGAGATAATTATTGCTTAAATTAAGCCAACTTTCAGAAAATAATGTGTTTCGTATGATCAGTCGTTGAAACCAGAACAGTTTACAATTAAGATTGCTGTTCTGTAAACAATAGCATCAACAAGATACAAATGTAATAAAAATGTGTCAATCGATTTATCATTCGAGCAGGTTGTTTTACACGAAGCGCAAAAAGAGCCTCATGAAGAATTTTACATAATTTATTTCCGTGATAAAGCCGAAACCACTTTTACGTGTTGATAATTTATGAAACTTCTTCAAAAACGTAAACGAACCGCATCCTCATCTTCATCGCTGAAATCATATTAACCGCCGATAATTGGACAATAACATGTTTGATCGCTTGCGCCTGTGACATCGCTCGCCTGATAAGCCGTGCCAAGTTGCTAGACGGAAAATTAACACCCCGCCCTAGCTGACGCACCGAGTCGGTCGATTCCTGTTTCACATCAATCTTCTCACTTTATCGGCCAAAGTTCGTCACCGTCATAAAACCGCCAACTTTATGAGACATGCCCAACCCACTTGCCTGTCCCGTGCAAAAGCGTTCCTGTGGTCGCGTTGAGGAACCAATGGAAAAAAAAGAACGGGGGAAAAGTTCTTTTCAGGCTGGAGATCAAACAGCACAGGGAGAGGAAGGGGGGTCGCGCGGGAGGGGAAGCGAATGGGACAAAAGAATAAATTACAAGGATCATTAAGCAAAACTCAGCTGGTGGACCGAATGGCTATGACCGTTTGCGCTGGTTTTTGAAATGTACCAGTTTCTTAAGCTCAGTGTGTTTTTTTCTCCCTTCACCCACTGCTGCCCGCAGGAAGAGGGCACAGTTTCGGGAGGGCAAAAGTTTTGCCGTAAGTCCATGCTCGTGCGAAGAAAATCCCGCACCCGAGCGCAAAACGAAAAACGCAGCCTGTAATGAAACGGAAAGACTTCATTAAGCTATTTATTGTACGATTTAATGTGCGGAGCACGGCACTTAAATGGCGACCTCGCAGAAGGAATCGTTTCGCGCTTCTTGGGTGTGTGTTTTTTTAGAGTACGCTGGTCCTTATTCCGAAGGTATTCATTACCAGAGCTCCTCCATTTTTAGTGAACGAAACACACACACACAGACACCTGCTCCCTGCGCTCCCTTCAACCAGCTGTAGTGGCGCTTTACGAGAAGCTTGAGCCATATTTTACAGCCCCGCTGCCGGCAGCTGGACTGGTGGGTTGTACGCCAAAATTATCGCCCCCTGGTTTTGATACTGGCTGGCAAGCGAGTGTGCTTAAGCGGTGGCGAGAGGCCTTTTGCGACAGTTATACCCGCTCATTTGGCAGCATTTATATTCGTTGTTAATTTTCTCATTTTACATGAATTAATTAGCGGTCGTTAAGTTTCGCACCGGAGAATCGAGCAAATGGTGAGGAGCGGGAGATTGAAAAAAAAAACTACCCGTTCTTTCCTATGCAAAGGAAATAAATGTTTTGCTTTTCTTTTTTAAGAAGGATGGCACAAGAACCTCTTCCATTCATTTGCGTTACACGGCGTAAGAATTATTTTTGTTAGAGGGGAGCCTTTGGGAAGAAGAATAATGAATGGTTGAGACAATTTTTTTATTCTAAAGATAGTTTTTACTAAAAACCAAATTATAATAAGGCCAAAAATCGAATATTTTTCATCCAACTATTGACTAAAACCCATCTGCAAGACTTTTAGACATTAGGTTATATGATTTTTTAGGGTAATTAAATGAGTGTGTGATAAATTCAAACTCAAGTTTATTGTACATATTCAAGAAAAAAATAAAGCAATTTAGAAAATAGATAAGAAATAATAAATATGTTACAAAGCAAAACAAAACTTGTTGGTATTTTAAAAAAAAAACAGATCAAAGCAAAGGTCTATTTTCAACTGTTTATTCGTTCGTCCCATAGTTCATTACGTAATTCATTCCATAGTTCATTTAGTGTATGTCGAGCAGTTCATGTCATGCAGTCCAAATAAGTCAAGTAGTTCAATCTATATGCTGTAGTTTAGTTCCTTCTAATTCATGTGTATATTCTCTTTGAATTCATATTCAAAAAATTATTTGTAAGCCCAAATTCCAACAGTAATCATGGCACAATAACAAAACTAAAAATAATACTTAAAACGAGAAACGTAATTTGAAAAGAAACACAAATCTTATGTTATGTTTTGTTGAAATTTTCCCTGTGAAGAATATTTAATAATGATCGTTTTTCACCAAAGAAGTAGATACAATAGTAAAAGAATCAGCACCAACAGTAATAAATAGTGCTTTTATTTCTCCTAAAATGTTTGCCTGAAAACTGATGCTATGTGTCATTTACAAATATTTCATTTCAAATAACAAAAGCGAACGTCTGTTTTGTAGTGAGTTCCTGAACATAAATAAAATCTCTAGCTCTCTTCTTCACTAGTTGATGTGTGTGTGTGTTCCCTGTCAAAATGAGAAAAGCTTCTAACACCCAAAAAGTAACCAAAGCACATCAAACAAGACCAGAAAACAGCTGTGTCATCAGTTGAAAGACTTTATGGCAAGACAAGTAAGGGGGTAAGCTTCGTTTTTTTGTGTATGAAACAGATACAATTGTTGGAAGGAGTCGTTGCGAATAAAGTCATGTCACGTTGGTTTATGGGAACGTAAAAGCTTTAAGTTTGTAGTTTACTGCAACGGGTTTAGGTGTGTTGTTTTGTTGTTGGTAAAAGTATATTTAGCCAAAAGTACCTTACTTTTTATTCTGGAATTGTTAATCCAAAGCTTTTGCGGCTGGCAGTGACGCTTCCTTTGCTGATTCGACAATTTCACTTTCTCTTTCCTCCTTTTGATCCGTTCAATGCAATGGAAAGAATTGGCCGTTCTAAGTAAAGATCCTTTAAAATAAAAAAAAGAAGAAGGTACACTCGATAAAAAAGACAGAGCGTTAAGGAAAAAGCCCCCCCAGGCACATAAATTGTGGTCGGTTTTTCTTCCCGCACGGAGCAAGCTTCCCGTAGGCCGGGTGCTTCCGTGCTCTGGTTCAATTATTTTTAATTTCCGGCAGTTTACGCAAGCCACTCGAAGGCAAAAAGGGTGTGCAGAAGGTCGACCCGAAAAGCGAAACGGAATTGGTAAAGCTTTTATGAGCCAATAAAAATGTTATCCTTGCCCATGCTGGCCTAAGGACCGGGATCGTCTAATCCGAAGGAGCCCGAAATATCCGAATATTTTTGGTCGAATCGAAGTGATGTGCTTAAAGCTGTGTACATCCTAATCTTCCCTGCGTTCAGTGGCCGGTGAGTGCGTAAGGGTAGGAGGGCAGGATCATCTCGATGCTGGTTCCCTTTTGGCTGGTGAACCGGAAAACTGGATCAAGCTGCGAGCAAGCGTGGACATGATTGTGGTGGTTTTTTTTTTCTTCTCTTCTCGAAACGCTGGCATCCGGAAGCTGAAGCCTATTAAAAGGAAACCACTGAGAAAGCCCCTTTGAAAATTGGGCAGGATTATGTAGACCACCATATCAGTGCGCGGCCACCGTGTGCGGGTGGATGATATTAAAATATTTTCTGGTTAACCCTTTGCTGTCGTTGTTGTTGTTGTTGATATTGGAAGGAAAACACAACTTTAGCAAGTTGTGAACAAACGAAGCAAGTTGATTGCAAGGAGGAGAAACGAATTTTTTTCAAAGAAGATTACTTGCGAAAGGAACCGACATTTCCTTGCGGTTTAGAGCCAATTGATTGAGCATTAGCTCTAAGTACATTGCGGATAGCGGAACAATAGGGCAACTTTATTCAATATGCATGACCCTTGGGTTGGCAGCAATATAAAGCAATCTGATTGAAGATCAAAATAAAATTTCATCGTTAGGGACTGCGTTAAAAACGGCTTGATAAGAATATACCATGTTCCTTAAAGAGGCTTGTGACGTATAAACAAATAAATTTTTGACATTTTCAAGCACTAAGGGCTGTTTTTTTTTAGAGTTTGTTAAAAAACCTGAAAAAGAATATGAATTTCATGGCCCAATTTCCAAATGTATACAATTTTCATTCAAAAACTATCATTTGAGAATGGTCCGCAAAAGATTTTATAGAAAAGATAAATTTAATTTTTGAAAAAAAAAAGAAGTGCGCCTAAATTTATGCAAAATATGCACATGTTAGACTTGTAGTTCTAGTTTGAATTAAAAATTTTCTTTCTTGTGTGGACATGCTGCGGCAGTAATGCTAAACTTTATTTTATTTAACAAAATATAATTTTTAAAATAATAAAACGTTCGTCATTAAAAAATAATGTGAATATTAGAATTATTTATGATATTTATAACATAAGCTAAAAAACAGATCTTGTACATACATTGCATAAATGTGGGCGCTTTTTATTCTGTTACGATAGAAGAATAAATAAAAAATGTTTCTATCCGACAAATCCGAAACCCTTCGTTGTTCCGATTGCTCGAAAATAGTTGGAGTTCCATGCTTTCGAGTAGGCTTGAAATGATCAAAGTATCCTGAATGATACGGAAAATAATTCTACAGTAAATAATTCACTTGACCCGAACATCCAATCTGTTTGACCATCTTCATGAGGTCACTGGCAATGTTTACGTTGCAATGTACATAAAGCGATAAAAAAAAAACACACACAAATACAGCAGTAAATAAAAGCCACCCAATTTCTGCACCACAGTAACCACCGTGCAAGTGTTTATTAAATTTGCCCCTGACGGAAGCGTGACGACTGCGGATTTTCGTCGAAGTACGTGTTGGGGCCTTTTTTTTCTCTCCTGTTGTTGCTGTCTCTACATCGGTACAGTAGTAACAGTAAAACTAACGCCCTTTGGGCCAATTGTCGACACACTTCCAGCTCTCCCATCAACCACACAGACACACACAGACACACAAAAGTACATTCACGTGCAGGGTTAAAACCTGCCCCTCCCGAAGGGGTTTTGTGCAGATACTTTAGTTGATTTCACAACTGTTAAGCAACCACCAAATACCACGCGCGAGCGCTACGGCTGAGCGGAGGAGGAAAGCGCAGCGCCATAGGGTAACAAGCACGCAGCGCACCGCTTCCTGAAATTAATGTTTGCTGTTCGGTTATTTATGTTTACTACATCCCACAGCTAAAATTCGTACAGCCCGGCATTTTCGGGTTCTTCCCAAACCGACCGACCGACCGGGTCGGGTGCATTTCATTGCGGGCAAACGGTAAAGGATGCATCACGCTTCCGCCCGAGAATGGTTGGCATTTTCCCGGGTGAAGCTGGCAGAGGAACCTCCGCTGCCGCCTCGAGGCTGGAGTCATCGTTGTCTTTTGGCGGCTCGTTGGGACGGGATGAGGTTGAAATGTTATGCTCGCAGGCAGAGCGCTGTGTGCGTCGGAGAGGTATTTAGTCATGTTATTAAATGCTGGCTGTGTTCCATCTGCTTTCGGAAGTGGCTCACCGGTTGTGTAGTGAGGATTTATTTTTCTGGCATGTGCACGTATGTTACTTGCTACCGCAATCAAAGTCAAGCGTGTTGCATACTTGTAGGAGTAAACAAATGTGTTTTGTTTTTTTGTTGAGGCGGTTACTTCTTATTAATTTGTTTAATTTTCTACGAACAAAACAGAGTTGAAGCTTCAATTGAATAATATTTCACCCTTTTTTGTTACTTTTTTTTTTACTTTACCACACAAGCTTCCATCTAAATCATTCCCAAACAGAAGGGAAGCGTTTCATCATTTCCGACAGTAAAAGTATTTGCATCGTTCACACATTCTACGGGGTTGACACATTCGTCGTATACAGCTCAGCTGCAGCAGTGAGGACGCTCCGCCTAGTTGCAGTTAGCTGCAGTATTAGATAAAATTTATCACTTTTCTGTCCTGCAATTGCTGCCCCGAAAAACATTCATTCTCCATTCCCTCCCATCGTCTACGTTGAGTCACAACCGTTTGGCACAGCCCACTCGCCCTCCCCCAGTACGCCAAAAAACGACAGCTGGCCGAGCAGAACCCACACACAGACCCACACACCGTCTGCCCTTTATGCCACTCTGCAAATGAAAGAAGTTTGTGGTTGTAGAAAGTATTTCCTGGGAACGGGGGAAATGGAAAATAGCTTCAGGTTTGGTGTTTTTCTGTCCGGGATTTTACTGCCGTAGGATTCTGTTCCTACCGTGCCGGCGCTCGTTTGGTGATCTCTGGTTCCTCTCTCTTTCTTTGGCAAGTAGTAGCAGAAGACCTGGAATGCCTGGTGTGCAAACTGAATCGTCCGTTTTCTTACACAAATGGTTAGCAAACGAGTGTTTGCGTTATTGCCTTGTTAAGGATTTTAATAGGGGGAACCCCAATTTCTGCGGCGAGGGTCAGCAACGGCAGCAACGATTCCTGTCCTCCGGTTATTTTCTCAGGATGTCGTTTGTTGTTGTTTCTTGGTGTTCCAACTCATCCCTCCCCCCCTCTCCATTTCACCCACTAGCAAACACTTCAAGCACTTTGGTGCCTGTGTTTAGGTCCGGTTTTTATGATTCTTGTAACTAGTTTTTTGGGTTCCAACCGTTCCACTCAGCTTCCTAGAGTCTGTGTGTTTGCAAGTGTCGGTGAGAGATTGTAAAAGTTTCCCCCCATCCCTATGATACGTATCGTCAGCGACAGAGAGCGTGTAAATGGCGCTACACCCAAAACACTGAGGACGGGCTGTGATAGTAAGGTGATGTTTTTGGTGCCTGCCAGCTCTGCGCATCCCCAAGCATGGCAATGCAGATTGTGCATAATTTCTTAATTACAACTTCCACACGCTCCGCTCATGTCGCCCCATGCTACCTTAGGCCTCGGGACATTCTTACGGAGCAACGAGCTCCCGAGGGATGCAAACAGGCGATATAAATCTTGCCCATACTGGGTCCTCTCCCAGCACTGTCCACTCTTGCTGCGCTCATCGTTTATGATGATTAGTCCATATTACACCTTATTTAGTAGCTGTACTACACCCAACTGTAGCAGTGGCAGTAGTGGGGCTTTAGAGAATAATGTCTTGCTTATGGGAGTGAAACAAACTGGACCCCTCCACTAAGGTTGCTTTACAATAATTGCCATAATTGTATCGTGCTATGCCCAGGTATTGTATCTGTATTCTTTACAGTTTGGTTCCTAAAGATTTGATTAAAATTCTCAACTGAATTTTTGTTTTAGAAAGAACTTCTATATTCTGTAAAGAAAAAGGAAAATAAAACTTCTTGTCCTATGATTAACTACTATACTTTCACTCTTGCGTATCTGGATTATGTCGAACATATTTTCATTTAACATTGGATACTGTATAAAGAACATCCAGGTATTTTAAACATGATTTGTTATCAGATAAAATTAGACAAGTATGCGATGTACAGATGGACATGTTTTTAGCTAAAAACAGAATGAAGGGCTATCTTTAATTGAACTGCCAAAACGTATAAAGATAGAAGTTAATTGAAAACATAAATATTCTTAAAGGACCTAAGAATAGGCCGTGCCGATTAAGGACACTTAAAATCTAATTAGATTGTTTTCTGCTAATAAATTATACAATTTTATTCTGTAAACAGCCAAGTACAATAAGACTCGTGACCATGACAGCCTCGAATGCCGACAATCAATTGCAAAAAGAGCTTTTCCAATGAACATCTTCTAGAATTGTTTAACACAACCAACCCTTAGAAATCCAAAATTCCAATAAATGATAACTAAGTATTAGTGAAAACTTGGAGCTAAAGAACTAGAACTAGTAATTAGTAGCAAAACAATTGATCACTAAGCAATGACAGCTATTTGTTTCTCATTTTAGGTCTGTATTTATAAACCTTACAGGGTTTTCGAGGATTATATAGACATGTTCAGCGAGTTGTAGATTCGTTCAGGCATATAATAGACTCTTTCAGCGAGATATAGAATTGTTCGGAAGTAGGCGTAGACATGTTCGGTTATACTGTAGAGCTGTCACTTTCGTACCCTTGGACTGCAGCTTGGATCATTCTCATCAGGAGGTAAACAAACAGTTTTCGAAAAAATAAGCTTTTTTCAACTAATTTATGTATTAAACAACTTGGGTAATGATTATTAACTACTTTTAGGACTTTTAAGAATGAAAAATTGAACCCTGCGGCACAGTGTGTAAACAAAACAACTGACAGCTCTACAGAATCGCTGAACATGTCTACGCCTACTTCCGAACAATTCTTATCTCGCTGAAAGAGTCTATTATATGCCTGAACGAATCTACAACTCGCTGAACATGTCTATATAATCCTCGAAAACCCTGTATTACAGCCTAGATTCTGCTGCTCTGGGGGTATCCCAAGGCTCAGTAAATAAGATTTGATCATTGTCAGATCTTACGTATCAGTGTGGCTCCTACATAATGCCTGCGGACCTGCAAGAAAACAAATCAAACAGATTTATTGAAAAGTCCGCATCAACCAAAAACTCCTAATAGAATCGTCCCGGCACGTTCCGAATGGAAAGATTTTATCCTAAACGACCTAGCCTTATTTTACACACACTATCGCACTCCGACACATATGCAAGCACTCCCCGGAGGTCGTCAGGAAATAAGGATGTTCATCACAATCTATGACCGGGTGTTTTTGGTGGGACAACAAATTACCCTGACCGTTTCCCCCTTTTGTTTCATACATGTGTGTTTACACATACATACATGTGTGTGGCGGTGGCTTTGCCACCAGTTTCCACGCTGATAAATTATCACACCTAAATGGGTCATTTAAATGCATCCCTTGAACCCGCCTTGAGCCCGGGTGGGTGGAGTGAAGATGACCTTTTCCCCGTTCCCCATCATCCATTTGCGCTCTCTGCGGTGTATAGCCCAGTGGCTGGTAATAGTGATCATTTTTCATCCAACTTCTAACTGACCATCACGCGGCTGACGGTTTCGGTTCAAGATGCTTTCCGCACCCCCTTTCCCAAACAGTTATCTCTCATATCAATTTAAATTATGCACTAACGTTCTCCGTTTACACGCTTGCCGTAGCACCCGGACCGTCGTGGCAAGAGCAATCGGGTGAAATTTGATTACCGTTTCGATGGCGGTGAATGGGAGTTTTTCTACGCTTTCCAGCTTTCTTCCCAGCCCAAACCGTAACCCATTCCGGTAATTTCGTTTGTCGGCGCCTGGAATGGGCATGAATTCTTATGGTGTTGTTTCCTTGCTGCCGAGCTGCTTTTCCTTTGCATATTCACCCGTTCGCTCTGGGCCCCAAGTGAGCACATTGTATCGTAACCCATTTTATTGCCGCTAGTACTGTTTGGATGGTGTGTGACTGTGTGCGTTCACTTTTATGATTCGACTTCTTCTAGACAGTACGCGGTATCGTAAAACCGAGACACTCACCGCTCCGCCAAAAGGGTGGGTTACGCTTTGTGTAATCGTTTGTTATGGTCGTTTTCCACATTGCAGGAAGAAATCGATTTTTCACACTCGTGCTTGTGCTGCTCTTCTTTTATTCGTAGCTGAACCCTTTGCTCTGCACTGTAACAGTTTTCTGTGTTTTAATAAAACTAGCGAAGGAAAAGAAGGGACTACAAACTCCCTAGGATCTCGATTGTTTAAATTTCTTGATCACTTACATGTGTGCAATGTGTGAGGGAGCGATGCCACAGTCAAACAAAGATACCAATTTGGTATTTCTAGGCCTCTAGGATCTAAGCCATAAGTTTATGCCCATTATACTCCCGCCCTGTACGGCCCTCATCTCCCGATAAGAGGTACACGAGCCCAGCTGAAGCAATTTAAATTCATTTAGATGGTTAATGAAAGATAAAACTTAATGTTGTTGTTTTCAGTGTTTTAATCCTGAGCCGTAAGCGTCCGCCAGCTCCAGAAAACTCGCATATGATATGGTCAGTTTAGATAAAGGCCGAAAGGCGAAGGGGGCGATAGCAAACCCCTTGCCCGGTGGACGGTCCGGCTCAAAATGGTTCGTAATAAATTTGAATAATTTAGAGCATCCGATGTTTATCAAAAACTATCCTGCCTGGGGGTGTTTTGGGTGGCGCAGGCAGAATAACGGCAAAAAATCACGCTCACCCTGATACCGGCCGGTTCACTCTTTACGCTGCTGATGAACGGCAAGGGACCTGGGTCTATCCCCAGCAGGATTCCACCACGAAGCGGATGATGAGCAGAATAATGACGCTGAT
Organism: Anopheles merus; assembly: GCF_017562075.2. Lineage (NCBI taxonomy): Eukaryota > Metazoa > Arthropoda > Insecta > Diptera > Culicidae > Anopheles > Anopheles merus. The sequence goes on along the minus strand of NW_024427657.1, from coordinate 88,628 downwards.
GAACCGCAGCGCCAGACGTGCCCGAAACGGGCACCAAACCCAAGCCATGTTCCTTTGAATTGAGCACCCCTCCCCCCGAGTTACCCCTTTTGACCGATGGACGCACTGGCTGCGTCCTATTCAATTTGTTCCGTTGCTTTTTCCAGCGCGCTCGTGGCAGGGTTAGAAAAACTCCAATAAATAAAACAAGATTGCGAAAAGCGATAGGATCAATTAAAACCGACCGAGCGGGGAATACTTCAGCGTGTGGATGAGGCGGCGATAGCAACCGGCAAGGAATTTTAATTTCCTCCACCATCAACGGGTAGACGCGCTACGCATTTAGGCTTTACTCGGGCCGGGCGAACCGTGTGGCACGTTTCAAGCGTAAGGCAGCCGCCGCCGCGCGTCCACCGGTTACGGTGTGGGTTGCGGCGATTTAGGAGTTTAGTGATAAATGTTTGGCCCATTATTTTATTAACCTACGTGTGAGGCCCTGATAACCTTCCCTTGGCGTTTTTTATTGGCGTTGCTCCTAGTGTTGTTTGAAAAGTGGGAGATTAGTGTGGGTTTTAAGGCTGAGCTCGTTAGGTTTTTGTTGAGCAATTTTGGAATCGTTTGGGGAATACATAGCAGTGTGAGAGTTCTAGCCTTGAGAAATTACGCCTAAATGTATGCATTCAGTAATGCGCGAGACTTATGTTAGGCTCAAAATCATATTTATTAAATTGAGTTTCATAAAAATACATTTTGGCTGTAGGCCTTATTTTAGACACTTGAAGAACAAATATGTTAATGCCAAATAAAGTGATTCATATGCGTTAAAAATCAAGTGAAAAACAGTCAACTTATTGTAAATTTTATTGCGAATCTGAAATTAAGTACATTTTTGTTAATTGAGGTGAAAAAATGCATTATTTTGTGATTAATTGTGATTGATAAATTCACATTATCTATTGAACAGATAAATAAAAGCAAAAACTGCTCAATAACTTATTTTAATTTGCAACCACTAATAAATCATTAAAAGATACATAAACGATCTCAATGAAGGAGCATTCACCTCAAATCAAATTACATTTCCTACTTATTCCATATGCTTTGCATTACACAAATGCTCCATAGCAATTCCCTCCTAAGAAACAAATATGATTCAATTTACCCAGCATAACACTCGATTGCAGGAGAAACTGCAGGAAGAAAATTCAACCAGCTGCACTGCACAGGATTTGGAAGAATTCAATCACGGTTCTGCAGAATTCTTGTTACCCCGAAGGGCAAAATCTTTCTGCCTTTGCTAATATGCCTTTATTTTCCTCGCCGATTGCTTATATGGCACACGCGTCCCCCTGGTACGCTTCTCTAGTAAAACCTCCAAGACATATGACATTGATTTGTACATCAAATAAAGGCCGCGTGTTGAGATTTTAATTGGATCTCGATCTCGAGCTGAGGTGTGGTTTTTGACGTTTTAGCCTCGATACGCTCTCGAAGGGTTGGTGCCAGCTGACGCAATTAGACGCTAGCTTCAAGCGATTGGAAATAGAAGGGAGCGAAACCTATCCCACACACACACACATACTTTCACTTGCACCGGTTCAGATTGCTCTCCTGCCCTGCGCTCGTGCCGGTCGTGATTGCTTTTGTGTGTTATTAAATATCATTATTGTTATTGGTGTTGGTGCTCGGAAAACCTACACCGAAACGACACCTACGGTTAGTTCGATTGGGCAGCAGCGGGAAGGAAAACAAATCCCATTTGACTATGTCTGTGTGCGTGTGGGAGAGTGTATGCGTACTGTAAGGGGAGAGGAATGGCAAGCGGAACAATAAATTATCGACTCCCTTATGCATGCACCGTGTTTGTTTGATGCTTTCTGATGCCTTTAGGGGCTACAGGGAGAAATGAATTCTCTTACCGCCAGATACAACTACCCAGAAGTGGAGGGGACAGAAGGATGAATGTAGCGTGTCAAGAAGCTTTGCTTGCAAATGAAATTTATTTAAATTTGTTGCTCGCAGCTATTGATGTTTCGGTTGGGGGAAATGGGAAAGCAAAAAAAAAGAAGAAAAGTAGCTCAGACAATGTTACTGCAGGCAGTGTTGAAATCCTGCCCAACAATGGAACCGATATGAACACATTTTTTGCTAGAAAAGGTTGTTTGTGTATGCATATTTTGTCTTTGCTTTCATTTCACTAGATGTATTTAACCATCAAAAAGAGCAAATCAAATTCAATGCACAAAAACACAAATTGTGCAACGCGTAGCATACATTTAGGGGCACTTCTTGTACAGAATGGGATTATTTTTTATTCTGTTGATCTTGCATTCTGCCTTCGGTCCCCTCGGAAGAAAAGGAGACACTTAAAACCTCAAGTGTCCAATAAGCCTCGGCTGTGTAATAATTCCGTATTGTGCTGAACCCCTCGCACAGCCGAGAGGGATGCGATCTTACCTTCCTGGGGTTTATTTATTACTTCCCATCAACAATAGGCCACAAAACATCACCGCGACGGTGCCCGTTATGCTGATGCGACCTGTTTTTTTCTTTCTTTCTTTTCTTTACAAATCCCGCGTTCGTGTGTTCTTAATTCTATTACTTACTTTCTTTTATTTTGTTCGGCTCCCCCTGCTCTCAAAAGGGGAATCCATTCGCTACGCACCTATAACCGCACCAGTGCAGACACTTTCGTACACGTACACAATGACGCAATGAGTGCGGTGGGGGCTGGCACCAGGAAATGCAATCAGCGTGGAAACGTGCACCACACAATCAACTGAATCCAATCAGTAGCAATAAAAGTCAAATCAAGCGTTGCCTCGAACGAGGTTTCGAATCGGTTGCTTTCGGCGCAAAGGTACCGAAATGGAGTTCTTGGGCGGTTACGCATGCAAGATGTTTGAATGAGAATTTTCCACGTTTGCTTGAAGAGGGTTCCCGGACACGAATGCGAGGAGGTGCTCCTGTATTGTGTTGGTTTTTTGTTACATAAAAATGGCTAGAAGCATAATTTTATGGTCGCGTGGTTTGTTGGTCTGTGATTAACATAAGGGTAAGCAAATAGATATGATTTTTTTTATATCGGAAACAATGACAAGTGTTTTCGTATGACAAAACATTGAGTTGATTCAAAACATTTTTTCTATATCTCTCATTTTAATATTTATTTCTGAAAGATGTGAAAACTGTTAAATTTTAAACAAATTTTGTATTTAAATAATTACATAAAGCATTTGATTGCCGAGCACAATTTAACTCGTTTAACAAGAACCTTCAATAACTATCCAAGCTCATCTCCTGTACCGGTGTCTGGCTGAGATTCAAATGATGTTTTCACTCATTTTGCTGCCCCTCAGCCAGACATTGTATGTAACCAAAAAAAAACATAATATAAAAAATTCAGCACCACAAATAAAACCCTGCTCCCGGTACGGTAGACAATCTCGGGGGAAATAAATTCAAAGGACGGATCAGTATTCTAGTCTGCAGGATGGCATAAATTATTCAGCCTAATGAGCAGAAATTTTCGACCCCTGGATTCCGGTGGCAGCCAGCAGCAGACGTGCTTTCTTTTCACAAATAACATGGTAAAAAATGGCGACCCGTCTGTGGGAACTTTAATGGTCGTAACCTTGAGAGTGCACTTCGTGTTGTAATGAATGGAGCTTGGAAACTAAAGAGAAGGAGCAAACGGCCATCAGATGGATGAGTTTAGAGGGATATATTTAAAGTACTTTTCTGGGGAATGTTGTTAAATGAGCCAGATATTTCACAAATTCGAAAAAATGTATTTTAAAGTTGTTGTACCTGCTATTGAATTATTTGTCTCGGTACGAAAAGTCAAACGTAATTTAATAAATAGACTAAAGTAAAAGGCACTAGTGGAAGATTAAACATCTTTGCCTGACCCGATTTGAAACGCCAGTAAACTGAATTCCAAAGCCTAACAAAATGTAAACAGATTCCCCCTTAAAAGGAAACCGAACCGAGCCGAGGAAAAATAGACCACAAAAACACATGGGAAATGAAAACAAACACAACTTCTGTTGCTCCTTTTGCGTTTTCCGTTTTTTTTTGTTTTTTTTGTTCAAAATCGTTAAGGCTTTCTTTTTTCATTCGGTGCATCCTTTACCTATTCAGGCTGACCATCAAGAAGCGTCAAGAGATGAAACGAAATCCTCCATTCAAAATAGAAGCATGTAAATGATAGGAAAACACAGCTGAATGTTGCGTTCCCGAATAACCCTACGACTTTTTTTTCTACATTTTTCGGGCGACCTTTAATGCCAAGCCGCATTAACAATTTATCGATTCGCCAACGCAAATACGGGCAGCGTGAATGCAGAGGGAATGTGTTTGAAACGCCCGAAGGAACCCCGTCCAAGCCGGGGGTAGCTCACCACTTAAAGGTAGCCCTTGCCGGGTCGTTCTGATGGCGTCGCAGTGCGTTGCCACTGCGAGTGTTTGAATTGTCAGGGAACGCATCAAAAGGATGTCACCATGGGTTGCTTTCCCTTCGGACCGCTCCACTGCCTTGGCGGTTGCTGTTCGCTGTTTGATTGTTGATTGTGAGTCAATAATCGGATAAACCCTGAATGGGTTTGGCTTTGGTTGGATTGTTTAAATAAATCGCCCCCGAGCAGAAAGGATCTGGCCCGGCTGGGTGGTTATGGCGACTTTTTTTTTTACTCTATCTCTATCGTGTTGAGCGTGCAAAGGTTAGGTTGACATATAGTGGGGCATTGGGAAGAATGGCGGCTGGGCTGTGAGCCTTAATATTCATGAGAAATATTCCTTTATTGTGTTTTGTCTATTATGCGTTATATTTTTAACATTCAAAGCCTTCTTTTATATGGGATAACTGTTTGTTTCGTGCGGGGAGCAATAGAATGTATTTTTTGCTTTTAATATATCATTTCTGTTTTTGGAAAATGTGTATTTATAACACGATTATTTGTGTTTTCGTACTGTACTACTAGCACTGTTTCAGGTCTAGGCTTTTGTTTATTTATGTTTTGCGTATTACTTGTATAAATATACCTCAATGTATTAGTTCTTTCCATTAAAGACTGATTCCGATGTTCAAAGTCTAATTAGATTTTTGTTTAAATTTGTTGCAAGTTTTTGTAGTTTTTGATGAAAATACTCAATTTGATACCATTTATTTATTATAATTGCTTTGCTTATGAGATGGATAATCGAAATTAAATTGTTTTCTTTTTCCTGTTGTTCTTTTGTGGTTTTCTTTCTTTACCTTTGATTATTTTTTTAGTTTAATGTTTTTGGTCATTTAAATTTCTCCTTTTTTGCCTCTGACTGCTCCACGTTTACATAAATAAACGACAACATACTCTGTATGAAATCTTTTTTCTACTCTTATCAATATTCGTCACCTCATTATACACATACCTCACCAAATCAAACAGCATGGGACAACTTTTAAAACATTGTCGATGCATCTCTATAACCATCTCGTTCATAATCATAGCGAACTACATTATTCAAATAGGTCACACAAAGTTCACGATTCACAAATTGTGTCATCAAGCCTGACATCTCGATAAAGCCGACACGGTCGCCCTCCTGCCTGCCGTCTACGTGCCGCTACAACTCGCAAACGGCACTGTCTAACTCAATCATAATCCTTCGCCTCCTGGTCGGTTATGAAACGGCGCAATGTTTCAGTGCACTACACACATCTCTGCCCGCTTCCCTCCCTCCACCAATCGGCAACTTGGTAAAGTATGTTCGCACCCTTTCTTCCTATGCGGTGTGATCGGTGATGGACCGCCAATCGATTATCATATAAATGATAAAAGTTTCCCTTCGTGGCACAACTACGGTACTACGATTTTGAAGACGGCACATCATGGACGAAGGGTGCAAAAGACAGTCCTTTTCTTCCCACTCCGCTGACTTCAAACTGCCCACGGTGCTGTAGTGGGTTAAGGTGATGAGTATGTGTGTGTGTGTGTGAGTTGTATATTTTGTGGCGTGAGATAAGATGACAAGGAAACAAAGTTCACACCGCTTGACGAGGGCCAGATCGACTTCCTTGTGCGCTCCGTTGTGTGCCACTCAATCATCGAACTGGCCGTCCCCGGTGGGACTGTTTTTGCAGTGGCGCTTTATGGGTTTTCCCCCTTTTGCAAACCCTACCGAGCACGAAGACGCTACGAAGCTAGTTTGCTTCGGTGCATTAAAACCGTGTGGAGGGTGGTGAAATGAAAGCAAACCATCTTATAATCTCATAAAAACAAAAACCCCTTTTTGTTGCGTCGCCCTTTCGGGTGGCTGGCGCGGACAGAGGAGCATCTTGGTGCACTTTGGCGACTGTACACACACACTTCGTTAGGGCAGAGCAAATAATGGAAGAGAGGATATAAATTTAAAAATGAAATTCCAACTCGTCCTTATCCTTTTCTCCCTCTGCCGCTGGCCAGCTCCCAAACTGGCATAAGACGGAAGTGTTTGTGTTTATAAAAATTGTATTTCCCATTTTTATGACTTTTCTCACACGCCAGGTGGAAGGATATGGTGGAGCCAGTTGCTGTTTTTCCCTCAGCTCAGTTATACCGAGGAAGCGGGCTCGTTCACCCCTTTGGGCTCTTTTACACAAAGTTGCTTTGTTGCAAGACGTTTGCCATCCTTTATGTTTCGTGTTGTGTATCGCTTTATTTCTCCTCCCGGGCCTGCAGCGGGCATGCAATGGCGACCTGTGTGTGTGTGTGTGTGTGTGTGTGTGTGTGTGTGTGTGGTGTGTGTGTGTGTGTGTGTGTGTGTGTGTGTGTGGTGTGTGTGTTGTGTGTGGTGTGTGTGTGTGTGTGTGTGTGTGTGTGTGTGTTTGTGCACAACATGATTAGCATTTTGTGTCAGCAGCATGGGAAACCGAAGTCTTACCAATGCGAATAGCAAGTGAAGCTAGTTTTCTTGTGCAAAACGTACGCGCTTGAAATGCACGGCTACAATCTTCCGTCCAATCTGGTTGTTACACTAGTTGGAGCTAAAGCTTTCGCTGGGAAAACAGAATTTTGTAGTTTATATTTCTGAACAATTCGTGTTGGCTGTCGTGTAAAAGTTTATACTGCTAAGAGTTGTATGATTTAAAATCTAGCAAACAAGAGGTTTAAAACAGTCCAAAGGAACTGAGTGTTTTATAAAGTAATGGTAAAGGAAGCTTCAATAAAGCGATTCTTTCCACAGCTTGGGCAAGTTAGTAAACAAGACTATAAAATTGATAACTTGACCTCTTCCAGTACCTGTTTTGTAAAGCTGCTTTCAACCCCTCGGGGAGCTGCTTCCTGATGATCCTCATTCAATAAAATGTTGAACTTTTTCTCCATTAAAACGTGGAGTGTTTTTTAAATCTTTTTGTTTCCTTTCGCTGGAGTCACAATGCATTTGATGGCAAAAGGTACGCTTTTTCTCTGGTATCCGATCAAAATGGTCAATATTATTTCACATCGAAGGACTTGCCTTTTCAACCAGCTCAACCCTTCGGTTGGACTAGCAGCTTCCAGAAGGCAAAGGAGGCGAAGAAACCGGACTCACTGGCAAGCAGTTCATTTTATTGCAGCTACACAAGCGAAGCTGCTGCGCTTTGCATTTATTTATTCTCCAGAGTGCAACACCTCGGTGCAATCGTTGCTAACGGGTTCCGATTACGCTCCATTTCTTCGTTAAAGGTAATGGGCGATGGTATGATTTTTTTTTCTTTTTTACTCCCATGAAGCTTTCCAGGAGTAATAGGATGCTAAGGAAGGGATTGTAACATCGCAAACAGTTGTTAGCGATGGGAAAAATGAGAGTGGAATGGCGTTGAGTTACTGAGCGCTTCTGGATCTTCGCTGGATGCGCAGGTAAGATGGGTGAGAAATTTGAAACAGCTGTTTCAATTGTTGTTTACTGTCAAGCTGTTCCGTTACACGGAGTGGAATGTGTTTTATTGCGCGCGGGGGAAGTTATCAAAGTAGACAGGTGCGAGAGCAATGAACAAACTTGGAGTTTTATAGATTTTTTTTAATTGTAAAAATTAGGCAACATGGAAAAAGCAATTATTATTTTTAGTATTCATTTAAAGCCAGAAGGTTAAAAAGCTGTGTTAACTTAAGATGCGTAGATTTGTGTTTCAACTTATACAAAGAAAAGAAATTATTTTATTCAAAAAAGTTGGAAGTCGTGCCTAGAGAAGTAATGTACATTGGTATTGAATAATAAAAGAGTATTTTGTGTATTTTTTTATGAAAAATATGTTAAAAAATAAAATAAAAAAACATTACACATTTGATTACTTAATAAAGGCTACTATCGTTACAACATACAGTCGAATTGTAAAATTATTGTAGTAAAACTATTTCAGAATGATTTTAATTGAAAAATGAACAAATGAACACCATGAACAATTTGTTTACATTTTTTATTTTCAACGCCTAAATATATGCTCTGTAATGGGATGGGATCCGAAGCCCTCCGAGGGATAACATAGGCTCTCCCATCCAACTCCTATTCCGACACGTCCTCGTCGTGCAGAGTGGTAACATGTGCCTTCATATATCCTAGCTTGGGTACACGGGCTAGATCCAACCCCTTGGGCGGATGGTGGCATATGGCGAACCAGGAGGGGGGTGGGTATCCCGGGAAACTGGGTGCCTGAACGTCGGGGGGGCAACCCGACGCTAAATAAAACGGCCACGTGGGCGCAGGGCCAGTCACCCAGTCCCATGGAACAACTGACTACAGAAAGCATCAGAAGGATACGAAACGGACTTAACGATACCGACCCAACGCAATGCCCCCGGACAACGATTAAAATGGGCTCATGGAACGTACGCACTCTTAGCAAAGCCGGAGCCTTGAAACATCTTGATGACGCCCTAGCCACATTGAGCATGGACCTCGTAGCTCTACAAGAGATTCGGTGGCTAGGGAACGGTGTGCACAACAGGCGTGGTAAGCAATGCTACGATATTTACTACAGCTGCCACGACCGCCACCACGTGCTCGGAACGGGTTTCGCCGTAGGTCCCCGGCTGAAATCCGTAATCATAGATTTCAAGGCTATAAACGATAGGCTATGCACCCTGCGCATGCGAGGCAAATTTTTTAATATAAGCCTCATAAACGTTCACGCCCCTACCGAAGATAAAGAGGAAGAGGAGAAGGACCTTTTTTACGGCCGCCTCGCTAGAACTATAGATGCGTGCCCCAGGCATGACCTCAAAATCATCCTGGGGGACTTCAACGCAAAAGTCGGTAGGGAGCCAATGTACCGCCAATACACTGGCTGTCACAGTCTGCATGAGCACAGTAACGATAATGGTAGTAGATTGGTCCAGTTCGCCGCAGCGAACAATCTGGTTGTAGGAAGTACCAAATTTGCGCGGAGGGACATCCACAAAATGACGTGGGCGCACCCGGATGGCGAATCCTTCAACCAGATCGACCACGTGTTAATAAGCCGCCGACGACAGTCGAGCCTGTTAAACGTCAGAACTTATCGAGGAGCCAATATCGATTCCGATCACTACTTGGTTGGCTTAGTGATACGTTGTAGAATCGCCCGCCCCCGCACCAATGGGGGCGGAGAAAACACGCAGCCTCGCTCAACACGGACTCTCTAAGGGACATTACTGTCCAACAGGAATTCAAAGCCGCTTTAGACGAGTCTCTACTACCAGAAAACAGATATGAAACTACGAGCGAGAGGTGGAACGCTCTAAAAACAAAAATAATAAACTGTGCAAGAAATATACTCCCACCACGTCGTGGCAACACCAAATCTGGCTGGTTCGACGATGAATGCAGACAAGTGACCGAACGTAAGAATACTGCATACCGAGCAATGCAGCAACGGCATAGAACGCGGGCATGCGCAGAGGAATATTCACGGCTCAGACGCGAAGAGAAACGAGTTCACCGCTCTAAGAAGCATGCTTGGAAGAGCAAAACATGCGGGAACTCGAGCAAACCAGAGAGGCGTACGGACCGACACGAAAGTTTTACCAAGCGATAGCAGGTCACCGAAACAACGTGGTACCTAAGGTAACCTGCTGTCGCAACAAGGATGGAGATCTGGTTAGTAACCAGCCAGAGGTCCTCTCGCGGTGGGCTCAGTACTTTGATGAATTACTCAACGACCAGTTAAACGAACAGCTAGAAGCGCCACTAGCAGATAGTGTCATGCTACTGCCACCTAGCATAGAAGAAACACGAAAGGCTATCCGTCGGCTGAAAAATAACAAGGCACCCGGAACCGACGGAATTGCAGCTGAACTGGTCAAGAATGGAGGTGCACGACTAGAAAACGAGATTCATCAAATTGTTACTGAGGTGTGGGATAGCGAATCGATGCCTTGTGATTGGAATCTCGGCATCATCTACCCCGTATACAAGAAGGGAGACAGGTTGGACTGCAACAACTACAGGGGTATTACGGTGTTGAATACCGCCTATAAAATATTCTCCCTGATCCTTCAGGATCGCCTTGTCCCGCACGTCGAAGAGATAGTAGGAAACTATCAAAGAGGATTCCGAAACGGAAAATCAACCACTGATCAGATCTTCACCATGCGGCAGATCTTGGAGAAGATGGCTGAATACAAAAACGACACATACCATCTCTTCATAGACTTCAAAGCCGCATACGATAGCATAGCCAGGGTAAAACTGTACGACGCTATGAGCTCATTTGGAATCCCGGCCAAACTGATAAGGCTAGTTAGAATGACTATGACCAACGTCACATGCCAGGTGAGGGTGGATGGAAAACTCTCAGGACCTTTTGCTACCACCAAAGGTCTGCGCCAGGGGGACGGGCTTGCCTGTCTCCTATTCAACTTGGCGCTAGAGAGGGCCATCCGCGACTCGAGGGTGGAGACTACGGGAACCATCTTCTATAAGTCAACCCAGATCCTGGCATACGCTGATGATATAGACATCATTGGTCTGCGGCTCTCCTATGTAGCAGAAGCCTACCAAGGGATTGAGCAGGCGGCAGAGAGCCTCGGATTGCAGATAAACGAGGCAAAGACCAAACTGATGGTGGCAACATCAGCGGACCTACCAATAAATAATCCGAATCTACGTAGGTGTGACGTACAGATAGGTGAACGCACTTTTGAAGTCGTCCCACAATTCACCTATCTTGGGTCAAAGGTCAGCAACGACAACAGCATGGAAGCTGAGTTGCGCGCAAGGATGCTGGCTGCCAACCGGTCATTCTACAGCCTGAAAAAGCAGTTTACCTCAAAGAACCTGTCGCGACGGACGAAGCTGGGACTATATAGTACCTATATAGTACCAGTACTCACATACGCCTCTGAGACATGGACACTGTCCAAATCTGACGAAACCCTCTTAGCCGCGTTCGAGAGGAAGATGCTCAGAAGGATACTTGGCCCCGTATGTGTGGAAGGACAATGGAGGAGCCGCTATAATGACGAGCTATACGAGATGTACGGCGACCTCACTGTCGTACAGCGTATAAAGCTCGCCAGGCTCCGGTGGGCTGGCCATGTTATACGCATGGAAACGGACGACCCAGCCCGTAAAGTCTTTTTAGGCCGTCCACAAGGACAGAGGAGGCGTGGTAGGCCCAATTGAGGTGGCAAGATGGCGTGGAGGCGTCCGCCATTAAGGCCGGGATAACGGACTGGCAGACGAAGGCGCGAGACCGTGAGCGGTTTCGGACACTCCTGAGGCAGGCCAAGACCGCAAAGCGGTTGTAGTGCCGGATAAGTAAGTAAGTAAATATATGCAATTTTCATCACAATACATCGTTTTTGTTAATTTTGAAGCCAAATTTAAGTCATTACATGTTCAAGACACTTGAATTGTAGTAAAACAATTGTTTAGTAACAACAGAATATGTCTGACAACAATTTACATGGCGTGTGTAGTAGTTTCCTTTGGTAGTATTATTATATTTCTTGTGACTCTCGTAAATGTTTGCAGCTACATGTCGAGTTATAATCAATTGTTTAAATTATGATTATAACATAAAAGAATAGGTTGCGAAAGCAATTTTTAATCTTATTACAACAAACAACAATCACACATGAATTCATTAATATTAATGTTCTTTCCTTTCGCTACAAATTATTACGGTTAGTATAAATTACAAATCTAATTAGCACTCAAGCTTAATCGAAAACATCCGCTGCTAGAAAAAAACAAAACAAGGTAAGAGGTAGCTTTCGTGGCACAAAACTTTTGCAATCACTAAAAATTAGTAAACCCGCTTTCCTGTACAACTCTCCCGAAGGACTAAACCATTTGCCCTCCCAAGACAACACTTGGTGCTTCTGCAACATATTAACCACACTTAGCACGGTTGTAATTTGCCCCGCTACAACGAAACACAGGGACAAACACAGGGGATGAAAATTAAGTGTGCCAAAGAATATCACTCCACGGCAACATAGTTTCCTACCAGGTTACACGGTTACGCGAGAGCACGAGCAGAAAGCTTGCTGCCGCTTACTTCGATGCTGTTTGGAGAAGTTTTCAATGCCTCTTGAAACGCGTGCCTTGGGCATGCGTGCTGGTTGGCGCAGGAAGGAATCAAAGCAGCCGAGCTGTCATCAAAAAATCGACCAGCGCACCAACGGCACCAAGCCACACACCTTTCGATGGCCTCTCGGCCGCGGAGCAACATCTTTTAGCAATATTATTAAAAGTTTCAAGCACTCATTATGGGATATTGTTACATAATGACAGTTTTCCCGGCGACAGCGTCAAACACCGTCCAGATTGTGTGGAGCACGAACATGGTTAGTAAGCAGAAGCGGAAGAAAAATAAGTTGCACGATGCTACCTTGTCCACCCTGTTGTTTGCGGGGAGTAAGTTTGCTCGCAACTCGCAACCGTAAAGCACATCGTTTGGGTTAGTTATGAAAAAAGTTCAATCATTTTATCTTGCTGGCGGGCGCTGTGTACGTGTGTGTGCTGTGTGAAACCACAAACACACCGGTTCGAGGACATCAGCAAACCAGGTAATTCTTCTTTTCCTACGAAAGAAGAAAAAAGCTGTCCACAAACCATCTTGTAATACCGTCACCCGGAGCCAGCGAGCGCGAAGAATCGTGACACAAGAAACAGCTCTTAAACCATTCGTTCGCAGAACTACCTTCACGTGCTGGCGTTCGCCCGTATGCCGGTCGGGTAGGGTTTTTCTTTGTGCGGCGAATAAGAAAGTGAACACAGACCAAAAAAAACAATATATGACAAGGTGAAGTTGATAGTGGCAGCTTCACCACTCCACTGCGCGCAGAACCCTTGCGTGTGAGTGTGTGCTGGATGGCAAATTTGTTGCTCTTCGTGCACTTCCTTTATTGTTGCAGGACGTCGTTTGTTGAAAGTTTTCGTCCGGTTTTTGCTAACCCACAGCCACGGGATCAGCTGGAGCTGCAGAACATAATAATGGAAAATTCTGAACAGAATAAAAAGTAAAGGCTTACCCCGCGTGGAGAGCAAAATCCAGACGATGGATTATTCTCGTTTTTTGTGATAAGTAAGTCTTGGGCTGGACTGGAGCTTGAGGTTTTTGTTTTTTTTTTATAAGGTAACATCTATTTATGTTATTTCTCTGCAGCACAGCCATGCGGGTACGGTTTCGCATCGCATCGCAGATGATGAATTGTTTACACACTTTCGCGCGGTGAGAGTAAAATTGATGAGCTTTCCGCTGAGTGATGCTTTGCTCCGGCTAATAAGCAGCTGTTTGGCGGTAGACAAGCGGCTTTTAATGAAGAGCAAGTGATTTGCGGGCAGTTAGTGAGCTTCCATTGCGTTGAGTTGTGTTGTTCTGCAATAATAAAATGGTGAAATTGATTGAACTTGTATCTTTTTTTCACGTTGACAGAGCAATCATAGAAGTGCATTGTGATTAATTTATTTGTTTTTATTTTCTTTTTTTGTGCAAAGGGAATCTCTGTTTTGTTTACACAATTGTTAAAAGAGCATTATTCAGAAGATATGCTGGAGCACTAACTAGCACATTCACTTACTGTATTATTATTAATCAAATTAACAAGCTATATTGAGTAATGAACAGTTTAGTAGAACATCGTTTAGTTTTCCTTACATCAGATTTATGTATTCACTTCTTTAAAAGACCAACCATGTGTATAATTTAGTTGTATGAATTGTATGAAGTTGTTTCAATGATTTCTCTATTTTAGAAAACAAGGCCACTTACTCTTCCGCTCATGCATTGAATATGGTTTTTTTTTTTGAAAATTTATTGAAAGTATTAATATTAGCATTGGGGTCCTTTCCGTTTTAAGTTCGTAGGCTGTTAATTTCAGCCTGTCAGCTGTTTACATTGCATAGCAGTTTTCGAGCAGCTATCAAATTAGGTACAATATACAGGTGGGCTTATCCCAAGGTGTATGAATTTACAAAGGTTGATTTTTATCGCTTCTGTTTCTGAGTGAAGATTTTAAGAGTGTTTTGAGCATTCGTTAAACCTTCACAAAGCCTGTTTGAGCAAAAGTTTTCACCCGTTCTGTCTAAAAGGAACGTTCAAATTTGGTTATAAAAAACATGCTATGAGACCACTTGGACTACATACATTTTGATTCTAGATTCCATAACCAGATCTCCTTAATACACCTTGGGATAAATGTAAACACCACCTTGTTTTGCCATTTTTCGAGCAGGCACTCGAATGTAATTCTAGCTTTGAGGCTAGAATAATCTAGACTGAAAATTGCAGGCTAGTTTTATGTGTGATTTTTTATTGGAGTGTATGGAGTGAGAATCGTGTAAGATTTCAGCCTCCAACTGTCAAACTCCATACACAAAACTGACTAGAATCGTGAAGGGTCCCATTATTAGTATTTTTTTTGCTTGTGCTATCCATTGTTCTAGTAATAGTGTTTACAGTAAGATCTAGCAGTTGATATATAATGCATATAATGTTCAAGAGGCTTTTATTTCCTTTTGTACATCATAAATAACCAGGAATCTTTGCAAGTAACTTTTCTGCTAAATTTATAATTCATTCATGAATGTCAAATGTTATTTAATTTAATTTATGTTGAGCTTTTATTTAGTTTTGTTACAAAGTTCGTTTTTTTTCAAAAGCAAGTGAAATGAATCAACATCCAATAATGTGGAATTGTCGTAAGCATGCTTGTGCTTAAAAATAATAAATTAGATAACTTGAAGGGATTTGTTCTATGCTCAGAGAGCTAAAAATTATTGTAACGTCAAAATTTAATTTAGTTTCTAATACAAAATGTTGTCATGATTTTGAGTATTTGCTAAAGGATGCAAAACAAGTCTCACAAAAATTAAGCTTAAACATACACTTAAAGGAACGCAAAGAAAAAACAAGACTCATTTCCCTTACCATAATTCATAACCCAAGACGTTCGTCATAAAACAAGATTCCGCAAACGTTAAAAACCCCAAACCATGTAAACATTAAATTATCCGTACGTAAAAGGCTTGTAGCAAGTGCTTCACCCAAAAAGCAAAAAACCCCTCCGTCACCCAAAGACAAAGGCATAACATTTCCGTTACGAGTTTCCGAACCGCAGTGGTTTAGTGAAGCGGTTCCAGAATGTTCAGAGCCAAGCAGCGGCATAACGTGTTGTCATAAATTTGTCCTACATCATAAATCTGGAAAGTATACACGGGCACACACACACAATTTACAGCGAAAAGTAAACATAAATTTATCATCATCGCACATTCGTCGTCGTCGGCGTGCACATCATTGTCACTGGGTTAGACGGTCGGTGAACGGGTTCGCTGCTTCTTCTGCACACACAAAATGCGGTAAAGGAAACGCTGTTACGTTCACATCATCAGTTGGGAATGCTGATTAGCACACATATACACACGCCAGCTCTAGAGCCGTTCGGAGCAGGATTTGCATCATGACAAGGGCAGCTTATTCGCTTAGTAACAGTGTCGCTTTCTTTTTCTCTCTTTACGAAATATCTCTTTCTATACTCTCACTACCTCTTCTTCCAGCGGTGTCAATGTGAGTGCTGAATACGCTCCGCCTGTCTGTCTGTCAGCCTGCCTCAAAGCCAGACTAATGCAAGTGCTGGTGCATGTGCACACTGCACGCTGCATACGACTGCACCTTGCACACGAGGCGGAGATCTCGAGCTCATTTTCTTTGGGGTTGATTTTCCCCGTCATACAGATGTATGTCCGTGGGCGGTGAATCCCGTTCACTGTTAAACATAATCGTTTAAGTCCCGGGATGCTCCGATGGAAATACAAATCTCTGCAACCGTTGGAATGGATTCTTATCTTTGTTTGACTCTTTTTTTGAGCGCCGCAAGAATTCTGGACACTTGTGGTGAGTTGATCCACGGAATCTGTGTTTTTTTGCATATCCATGGCACAGTGGTATGTCGCATTCGTATGATTATAGTTGTAGCTTATGGAAAGGCTGAACGGCTGGCTAGTCGTCTTGGAGGTGCTTACTAGCATCAGCGAATGTGGAAAGTTTCATCCTGCCCGCAGTTTTCGAACGGGGTAAGCTTGTTAGAACGTTGCCACAAAAGCTGACATTTCGGTAATGTCAGCCGCGAGTCAAGAGGAAATGTCTGGAGAGTGAAAACTCGAGGAAAGAACCACCGTTCCCTTTATTCTATGGAGGACAAACCATGAGGCAGCGGAATGAAATGAATGTACTTACCCCGTAGTTTCGGGAAAGGATTTGTCCTCGTTTTGTCTGCAGTGCGCGAGCGTGTAACTTGTACAACCGTACAACGGGACAGGGTGAGGGAAATACATACAATTCTTGTTATAATTTGCAGCAACTCTATGAAGTGGCTGCTCATCCTGGTTGATGGAGAAGCGCTTGTGAAAGTTGACGCGAGCTTACATGTTTTCGGTACAGTGTGCAGAGTGTGAACGGTACCAGGATTTGAATGCAAAATTTTAATCATTACCATGGCATGCGAATGCTTTTTGTCATTTTGACTCTTGTGGTATTCTTTTTTTTCGGAGGAGCTCACGCAGTAACATGGAATGGTGCAACGAATGTATAGATATTGTAAATGCATTTTAAAACTTATTTTCTTCTTTCAAAAATTTAAAACATTTTTATGTTTTTTCCTAAGGCATCACTTCACTAAAATTGTCATCATTATTTTTAATGTTTTCCCGAGATTTTTCCTTAGGCATCACTTCACCAAAACTAAGCGACAGCAATATTAAATTGTTCTGTTTGACTGTTAAATTATTTGAATTTGACTTGATCCAACAGGTGTTAATAAAACAATATTTTAAAATACAATTGATGCTTCATAATATTTAAAAATTAAAAATTCGTGAGAAGCTGGATGATTACTTCTACCAGATACGAATACTTTAACGCCTAAACGTATGCAATTTATTTCTGCTTTTTTGCTGACTAAATTCAGTTGAAAATCAATAGATAAAAATGTCCAACAAATATTCAACAATATTTTTAGTCCATTCCAATTTATTGCCTTGTCATCGAATAGTTATTTTTAAATTATAATTGTAATCATTTTCGGTTATTAAGTTTTATGACATTTTTTTCAATGAACCTCAATTTCAAACGCACCAAAACAAAGTCATTCAATCCCTTGGGAAGATTAGATTCCACTATTTTTAATAATGTATGCAGCTATTTTCAAAATCAAATTTTTCCTAACCAACAAATGAGAGCTCCAGGAGGAAGAAGCAGCTCTTCATGCGTGATGTCTGATTGACGGCTGTAAAAGAAGTCAGCCCGTCAGTTAGCCACCCAGCCAGCCTGCTAGACGATCCCGTTTCCGGCTGCAAATCGTAACGATAATGATGATGATGGCAACCGCTCCAGCGCGACGAAGCTGACGGGTGCCAGCAGCGCTCACAGATACAATAATCTAGCATATTCTTTTCACTTTTCATTCTTTCCCCTGGCACCACCCGGCAGCAAAAGAAGGGCCGCACCATACTCTATGCCCCATCTCACCCATCTCACGGAATGGGTTGCCTGTTCACTCATCGTAATCCATTAACGATTATTGCGTGCATCGCGCGTGTTTGACTTCCAGGGGGCAACCGCCTTCGCGACCGTCCGGATCATTATCCGTGGCGTTGTCAGCATCGTTGGCACATGCTTGCATACATTAACAGCGCACAGTGGAGGAGAAGGAATCAGTGAATTAATGATTAAAACAAGGATTCTCGAGGGCTGGAAGGTGGAATAGAGCATGCTGCTTACGCCCGGGCCGTGCCGCTTTCTTTTGTGCCGTGTGCTGCGGAGGCAAGCAAGCGAGAACTGAGGGAAATTGACTTCTTTCCGACGGAGCATATTCTTCCGCCGTTAACTTTTTGGCGGCCCTGCTAATGCTGGCGAGTGGGGCGGTTCTTCTGATTTAAGGTCTCGAGGAATTTGCAAGGAAGCATGACGGCGTAGGCTGGAAATGGATCTTTTACAACGTCCCTAAAAGTCTATTCTGGATCCACCGCCTCTTCCCCGAGACAGTGTAATCAGTAGTAGCGTTAGTAGCGTGCGGTGCGGCCCCCGAAAGGAATTGTTTTAATTTATTTCACTACCGGCGCACCACCACCGTAGTCCGTGGTGGTGTTTGGGAGTGAGAGAAAATCAGTACGCGCAGGAAAAAAGCAGAGGGATAAAAGAAGAAACCTGTTTCAAAAAAAAAGTGTTAGTACATTTCACCAAAGGAAAAGCGCTGTAAAACTGTACCGAAACTGTACTGCTTCCTTCCCGCGTGTGACGCTGGTGTGTCGATGATAACCGTGTCGCGCGGTATGCAGAATACGGACGAGCGAGAGGGCCAGATGGAGACTCCTTCGTCGGTGTTGTTTGGCGGGCCGGTGGGATTGTTCTTGTGGGATTAATTTATGAATAATTTGAGTAATGCTGGGGCAACGAGTGGCGTGCTTGTTCGCTATCTTTCTTTTTTGTTTTTGGGATGCGGTGAAAGTAGGGGATCGGTGCAGTCGGTAGGAGAACCCTTAGCACTCGGGTAGGAGTGTGATGGGTATCGTGTTTTATGGTTAATTTATGCAAATTTGCTCAAAAGCCGAGAAATTATTGGGAGGGTTTTTTTTGTAATGGAATCGAGTGTTAAGGGGGTTTTCTCCCTCAAGTTGAGAGCCCTGGATACTACAGTTGTGCAGCAAGTGTAGTGTTTTTTGTATTGGGGAAAGAGCGACAGGTTTAATTTTAAAATACAATTTAAATTATTTGGTGATTGAGATATGAAAGTATTATTTGAATTTGTTTGAAGTCTATTTTCGTACGAATAACAATAATTTTGGGTTTAAATATGGATGAAAAAAAGTTACTATGTATTGTCGTAAGCATTAAGCAAGTGCTCCTAAATGTATGCAATTGATGTATCCTTTTAGTTTGTGAAAGTTGATACATTTGTAAACAAATTCCATTCGAATTAAAATATTTGTTTACAATTATTTAAAAAAGAAACAATCCTAAAAATATAAACTAGAACAAAAATGAATTATAAAGATGAACTATGGATGGTATTAAAGAAATTCAATGCACAAACAAACACACTCTGCTAATTTCTAACACACCTCGCGAGGCACGAATTATGTTCAGCATCCTCTTTCCTGTTTATATCATAACCACGTTTAAACCTCCTACCTCTATCAAACCCCTCAACCTGACAGATCAACGGGATTATATGGAAAATCTGTTCCATCGTTCGGTCCCGTCAACGCCGCAGCACACGCAGAGCCGGGGCAGTTTTGATCGATCCGATTGTCCGCAGTGCCTGATTTGCTGCATCCCGCGGGGCAAACGGGGCGAGATCGATCGTAAATCGATTACATTAATTTCAATCAGTCGAAATTTTCAACGCTCGAGCGTACAAATCGGCGCGCAATCGCTCGTCAATCAAGCTGTTTACCTCTGGGCCGCCGGGTGGGCATAGAAATTGTAAAAATAAAAACAATCCAAAAAAGTGAGTGGTTGCATAGTATAGGCCTTCCTATTCTCGCTTCAGAAACATTTACAGCAGCTTGCAAGATTCAACAGTAGAGCGGGCAAAATTTGAACTGTAACGTACATGATTAAATTAATTTGACAGCTACGGGATACGATGTGAAAAAAGGGAAACGAGGGGAAAGAATTTCCTTGGGAATTTCCCTTGCGAGCATCGTAGTACATTTTCCTTTACGGTACAACAGTATGTGACAGTTTGATTGACGTACATACGGTGAAAAATTTGGTTAAGCTACAAAACTTTGCGGTGTGGTAAGGAACCATTCGGTTTTCAGTTTTTTATACAAGAACGCCAAGACGAATATTCAGCTTCGGTTGTTGCTCACTACAGCGCGCTGCTCGACATATTCTCGTGGGCTGCAAAGATGGCATTCACTCTTAGCTGTATTCTAATTAGATAGCATTCGGAACGGTACCGCTCCGAAGGGAATTCCCCGGGCCCGAGCCAATTGAATTTCAATGCTGTTCATTCTCATTTCACTCACGCAAAGAAGATGGAAATTAGCCGTGCTTACTTTGCCGTTGCTCCGCACGGTCCCCGAATGCATCTTTGCTCCCGCTGCTTGTCCTTCATCAATTAATGCTTCATTGTGATGTGCAATAAGGCGAGAGGTTTTCGGTTCGTTATCAAAACAGGCTTAAATAAAATTAAAAACTCTCCCACCATTTTTTTACCTTTTTAGCTGAAGAAGTTCGGCGATGAATAGCGCCGCTTCTGAATGGCCAAACTTACGCATCTTTCTCAATGGGGAAATGAGGCACAAATACAAGAGGCAAACTTCTACCCCCTACCCGGCGCCGGAAAAGACGGGCACGCGGTACCAATTTTGGGCAGACGCGCATCAAAAACTCTGAATGCAGTCAGTCGAGCGAACCGTATTTTCCAACCATCGGCTCGTTCGCCAGCGATTGGGGAATCTGTTGTGAGAAACAGCGGTTCCTTGCAGCGTTTCAGGCGCTGTGGTTTTCAAACCGAGCTGCCGTAAACGAGGGTGGTTAGCTTATATTTTAGAAAATCAGGCAGGGTCCTTGTCTCGGGGCTGCACACACAACACTGGTTGACTCTTTGTCTCCGCTACTGTGTGGCCGTGAGCTGTGCGTTTGTGTATTATTTTAAAAGCCATCTTTTCCCCCTTTTTTCATGTCCAGAATGGACCCCGCAGCAGTGGTGAGGAGATGCTTTTGCTCTGCACCCATCACTGCCATTCTGCGATTGTGATTTTTTACGCAAATATTGGTCTTTTAAATTATGAAACACAATCATAAATTAGCGACAAATGGAGGGTGTGCTTGGGTGGTTTGCCATGGGCGGGGGAGGCTGAGGCTGAATGCAGACCCGGGCGATATGACAGCAATAAAGACTTTCCGTTCGTACAACTGTCGGCGCGTGGTGGTCTGACTAAGGGCTGCTGACTGGAGGAAGGAGCGGCGTGTAGAACGATTTTTGGCCATTGTGTGTCTGTTTAGAAAATTTGTTTCCTTCGTCACAAAACGACTGTGAATGAGTGCGCGCGCGCGCGTGTGTGTATGTGTTTTCCATTGTGTAGTGTTTATTGTTCCATTATGCTCGGGGGATTTTTTCATGACTTCTTTGGCTAGATGTAGGGAAAGGTTTTTATCTGCTGTTTCCGGTGCTACACAGTGCTGCGTGCTGCTGTTTCAATGGGGAATGGATTTGCAATGTAAGACTTTTAGTAAATATTTTCGTTGTTTGAGGTAGTTTGGGTAGGATGTAAATGCATGTTGTAAGAGTTATTATTATCATTTTGGACTCGTTTTTATTCGTTTGGAAGCTTTGTTTGCAAAATATTGGTTTATGATTAAACAGATTTTGTAAATTTAAATCAATTGTCTGATCATTTCGTTTATAATTATGAAGACGCTTGTATTGCATACATTTAGGCGTTGTATGGAAAACAGGAATCATAATCTTAAAAATAACTTTAGGAATTATTTATCCTTCTTATTTATTTCTTTCGATTTTATCAATCAGGTACAACTTACAGTTTTTCCAAATAAAATGGAAATTTGAATCATAGGAGTATGTTTTATCGGAAGTAAAGACTTCGTAAAATTGAACAAAAACAAATCTTTGAAACCCAACAAAAAGCTCAACTGTTTGTTTTTACTTTCAAAAATCCAACAATTGCATAAAATCGTCTACCGTTTCGTTTCACATCATCCATCCTTATTTAATTCACGCCTTTTTACATCAATCTTTCACATTATTTCACGTGCACTTGCAACGATGTAACAGCGCTGCATCAGTTGCCATTCTATATCAGCCTGCGCGCCTCGTGAACAAGTAACATTCTCGTGAACAGCGGGAATGCTGTTCTTCCAATTGGATCAGTGTTCCATCGGACCAATAAAACAAACAAGCCAAGCTCGTTCAACGAAAACGGTAAATCGGTAAAAAAAGCTGGGTGAAAATAAAACATAAAAACACACCCGAAACGTTGTTGGCAATGATTGTGCCCAGGCCAGGCTCGTGCGAGAAGAACCCATTCGACCGTAGGACCGAGCGAAAACTGTTGAACGACCAAATATGGCTGAGAAGTCCATTTTCCCAATCACGCTGCAGCTGGAACATCCGTGAAAATGGATGCTAACATGCACATGGCGAATGGTCAAGTGCATTTGCGCGAGAATCATGTGCGAGCACAAGAGCCCAGGAAGGAGTGCAAAAAAAAAAAGAAAAGAACAGACACACAACAGCCACGAAACATCATTGATCGGATTCTGGCTTTCGGCGAACTACACGCATGTTCGCTTTGCGCTGACCGGGGCAGCGCAACGAGGAACGTTTATTGGGTGTCGATTTATTTACATGCCGACACAATGCAAACGGGACAAGTGAAGCTTTGTGCCGGTAAAGCGTTGCCGTTTATCGTTAACTCGAAGCCTTTCAGTGGGAAAACGAAGCACTATCGATGCCGATGCTGGGAGCCTTGTGCTGGGAGCGAAACGGGAACCGTGTGTGGCAAGGCGTAAAAGAAAACACTGAAACAATGAAGCTACCGTTACAAATCTTTTGTGTGGTTCTGTACGTGAGACGATAAAAAAGGCGTAAACAATGCACTATTGTTGAGCAGTTAGTGATGATGATACAACGATGCACAATTTTATGCAACGGTTTTGAATGGATAAACTGTTGCAGGATATGTTTAGACATTAAATGGTTGTTTATATATGTTTTATCCTACATGGAAGGTTTTTCGTTTTGAGATTGTAATATATGCAATGTCAAAACATGTTTTTAAAATAAAGTTATATTAAAATGCAAAAATGAAACAATTGCTTTTGTTCAAATTAATTAATATCATAATAAATATTTCATAAAAATAACAATGTTTCTAGTTTTTTGTTCTTTAAATTCATTATTACAAACGAAATATGAACACAATTCAGTTATTTTTACAGGATTTTTGTTAATTTTTAATTTTAATTTTTAATTTCTAATTTTCTTAATTTTTTTTTCTAATTTTTGATAGTTTGTGTTAATTTTTGCTAGATTACGAACATAGGTAATAAGTATTATTTAAATATTTGTGTTACCAAAAGGTAGACAAATAAATATGAATATGAATATGAATATATAACTGTAATTGTCCGATTTAACATTAGTTTCCTATTTCCAAATTATTTTCCAAATTCGAAATTCATTTTTTTATATTATTTTAAGCATAATGGCTCTTATTGCATACCTTCCGGCGTTAATATTAACAACAAAACGCCTCGAGTTATGCTATCTGCGTAGCACAAATACGTTATTAAATACTTTAACACTTTCAAATAAAATCATACATTTTCTTTAGGAATCTAAATCTTTCAAAACTTTGTCATTTACTCTACATTTCCTATTTCCCACCTTTTTTCGCCTGAAACCCCATCATTCATCATCAGCGCTGCTACGTCCTTAATGTATCGATTTGAAAACAGCGCCCTTTTCCATCGAATAAACTCAAAGGGCTCTCCAACCCTTTGCTGTGCTGTTTGGACGAAACGACCCTCCCTTACCTTCATTTAATTATTCCGATGCAAATCAAAGCAAAATGAGCCAAACCAATTTAAATCGTGTAATAATTTATCATCAGCACAAGCACAGATGGAGGGCGTACAGTTGGCTGGGGTTTAGGTACGGTGCGCTGCAATCCCTGCCCCATAAATACACTTATGCTGATGATGATGTTGAGCATAATGACGATGATGATGATGATGGTGCTGATGACGATGAAACTCCCGCTGCCAGCGGTTTGTTTTGGTAAAAATGAAACGTTTCGCCTCTTACAGCGGTACGATTTGGGTTTCGTACAATCGCTTGCCCACAAACTGTGCCTCTACAACAATGGTGGCTTTCGCCGTAAATGATAATGCGTGGGCTATTATTATACCACAGGATCTTTCATGCTAACCAGCACCACCATCACCACCACCCTGCCAAAAGTATGCAAAGTAGGTGCAAAAACAATACCACCGCTCAAAACAAAAAGTTGCACATTCGGTGCCACGCGGAAAACACACAGGAACACACCATACATCAACTTTTATTACAGCATTTCGACCGTAAATGACACGTTTTATTGATATAAATTGCAATCGCTGGATGCTTGGCCTCAGGGGAGCGCGCGAAAGCGGGGGGTGGAAATGGGATGGTTCGCATACCGAGGGTCCGTACGGCCCCTTTGCGGTGGCGGCGGTGTGTCCAGCGTGCCGAGCGAAGGTCCACCGATTATATTCTGCTCTTCTTCCTGCAGCCGGTCCTATTGGGTGCGTCATGCCGGACGGAATTGAAACATGATTTATGGGTAACTTTGTTGTGCTTTTGTGGAGGTTTCTTTTTTGGTGTCCGTGTTGTCCTATACGTCACACACATTCTCATTGGCGGGTTAGATACAGCCTCAAAAATGCACCCCGTATTTCAATTGCGACATTATTCGTAGGGAAATAGGACACCAACCATATCTAAAACAATTAGCAATTGAAAATGGCCCCGACGTTTAAATATTCAAACGTCACGTTCAGCTCACCGTCAGTGTCACTTTCCACCGCTTAGTCGCGTTGATCAATCAATCCCCGTCCCTCACAACCTCATGTTCCCCCGTCTAAAAGGCTATGAAATATTCAATCGCTACACCGGACGAGGTGTAATTTTAATGACAACAGTTTGTACTTACACATCATACCCACGGTGCGCGCGTTTTGGTGACGGGAGGAAACCTTCACCCATTCCCGCACCCATAAACCGAACATGGTTTAATGTCGAATAAACAACACCGATCAGCTGCTTCAATATCGAACGCGTTCGTCACTTACTGCACACTCCCATACGCCTCGTCGTCGTCGTCGTCGTCGTCGTCGATTGGTAATGGAAACGTCAATTAATGTCATGTTGCGGTGGGCTTCTATCGAGCCCTGACGGTGGACAGTTTCTTTTTTTTCCCTCTACCGGAGCGCTCACCGTTTGTCCTCACTCAATCTCGGCTGTCAAAATGAGATTTGGTGTGTTGCGGGAAGGAAAACTGACTGTGAGGAGGATGTAGGGTGGCGATGGCATGAAACAACATTAATCAATAGCATTCCTTGTGAGATATGGTATGAATGTGGGTAAAATCCATGAGATTATTATTCGTGGTAAAGGAATTATTATTTAACCAAATAAAAAAAAACACAAAAATTCTTTACAAGAAAAGTGTGAAGAAAAATTAAAAGTTGTTACCAAATAAGTACAATAAATATTTTTAAAGCTATTTCATAAATAATAAAACCAACTTCACAAAAATAAATGCAAAAAAAATAAAACGATGAAGATGATTTTAAGATGAATTTGAACTAAAATATTCAACGAAATAAAATAGAATATAGCATAAAAGTAGCAACCATGTCAAGAATTTAACAAAGAAAAAGTCTCTATAAAATCAAAACAATGTATGATATATCAACTCTGACCGTGTAACCAGACATCCTGCCGAATGTTCCGTGGAGCGTGAAGCAAAATTCGATCACATTCGATGTTATTCGATGACATTCGATGTTATTCGATGACAGGTCCAAACAGTTTCACGGCGAAAATTTGCACGCCATGTGCGGACGCGTAAAAATTTTGGCAATTCATCAAATGTCATCGCACCATATAGAATGACAGCTGGGTACATACATCTAGGCGTGAAATGTTTCAGCCATCTTGATTGTGGCTATTATTTCACGCTTCGCGGCGCGAAATTTTCACGATATGTCTGGCTGCACGGTGATAGAATAAAACTAAAATCATCAACAAAGAAAATTGAAAATAAAAAGTAAAAATACTTTAAAATAGAAAATATATATTTAAAACTATCTAAAAGCCATGGTGAGTGGCACCAAAATGTAAAAGATTTGAAAAATTCACCCACTATCCGTTTCCATTCAAACGATACGATTGAAAAATTGTGTACATATCTAAGGGTTGAAAAAAAATGCACAAAATCAAAGTCAAACGAAAAACTAAAACTCCACAGAAGAATTGCAAATTCATTCAACCACCCGTTGTCGTCAGCACGTCATCCTACAACCCGGTTGGGTAATGTAACATCTTGTTCCGATCGTTGAACGAAGGAAAATCGGAACCAACACACGACGGCTTCTTGCGGCACGGCGGGATCGATGATCGGAAGGAAAACTTTGACATTCGCCACATAAACCATGCATTGACAGAATGCCGGCACAGGAAGGCTGTCCTGTCCCCACTGCCATCCTCCGTCTCAAACGACCATTGGCTTTTACATGTTCATCGGTTCCGTTTTCCAAACATCGAAGAAAGAGCTCGGGCACATCGCTTTGCACATTAGCACTCTCGGCACGTGAAGCCATCCGCTCCACCTTTTGTGTCGGCTGCTTTTGCCCGGTCGGTGATCCTGCCTTCATCAACTCTTCAAGAAAGGGCGTTTTTTTTGTGTGTGTGCCGCTTGCTTTTTTCTCTCACTTTTCTGCTCTAAAGATGGCCCCGCCAAAGTGGCTTTAGATGGAGGGGTACTTTTGCGGTTGAACATTTTTCTTCCGGCCCCCTGTGCGGTGCATTGTGTGAAAGTTTTGATAGAAAAAGTTTACGTTCCGTTTCGCCATTTAACGGGCAGCGGGGAAGGTATGTCGTATGCCTTATGTTTGGTTTAGCAGCATACCCGATAATGGCACACATGTGTAGGATCGTGTGGCGAGGGCTTTATTTGGGTTGGTCGTGTATGTTTTCGTGGAGTTTTTGAACCGTTTTTGTGCTCCTTTCATTTTAAGTTTCATAGCCGACGGCAACTTTTCGCGCTTTTAGTGGCATTTTTAGTGTTCATTAGGAGTTTTGTGAGCTATACTTAAAGGGTTCTGTATTGTTGGCTGATGTTCTAATATTTATATATTTATCTATCATACATTCTCGTTTATCTAGCATGCATTCACCCAGCATTCACAAATGTCTGCTGTTTGATTTCTACTTGTTAGTCTGGTGATTTAATTTCAGGAGTGCTGAAAAGCCGTTTAAGATCCTTTCAATGCATTTGAACGCATTTCAACAAAATAATGTATTTTCAAGCCATTCTGCTGTACCGAAAGGGAATGAAACAATTTAACTCAATTTTAAAGTAGGTTTGCTCGAACAACCTCGATTGAAGTTGAAGCATTGTTGCTCGGGCCAGACATACTTCCGGAAACGGAAAGCGCCAGCAAACTTCGCGCCGTTTCGGAACCTTCGGATGCATCGTTTAGCAGCAAACTATTCCCAAGCTCATTTCCTTCGACCACCTGTGCACCTGTGTCTGCTGGCGAGCGCACCATAACTTACCCCTGCGTAAGATTTGGGTCAATCTGGCCCGGCTTGCCGAAAATGCCAAACACATTGCGCACCGCTAGCCGGAATGGCCCGAAACAAAGCAGCGTAAAATCAGAGATTGATTGAACTTTCCGCAACAATCCCGGAAGCATTTACCGTGCCCCGTGTAGGAAACTATCGCCCCGTTTCGGCAGCAGTTTGATTTGGAGCCAACTTTTTCCCCGTCCCCGATCAAGCGCAGATTCCCGGGCGGTTCAGCAAACCCAAATTAGCAGCCCGACGGCGTGGTTTGATCTCGATTCCGAAAGGGGTTTACCCAACGTGAATTGGTTGGGTTGATGGGAACTTTGGCACGGTAAGAAAACTTTCGCACAACCGATTGAAGGTTACTTTACGGACCCGGCTCGACTCTGTTCACACTCGCTAGTCTCTGTTGACGGATTTTTCCCACGAGCATCGAATGTGGGCGAGCTGTTTTCCAGGCTGCAATCAAGGGAAAGCGCAAACGTACACACCGGGCAGCAATCGTTAGCCTTTTAGTTCCTTATTTTTGCACCACCTCAAAAACTATGCACCAAACTATCGATTGTACGCTTACCTTTCTTTCTCCCTTTCTTTGTGTGTTTCATTTCAGTGGAAAATCCGATGGGGTGTCGTAACGAAGCTCTCACCAGCTGCAGGTAAGTGTTTCAGCGCATTTTCGGACGACGAGCGTCCGAAAGCAGCCGCCAGGTCAATACACTTTTCCTTAAGAGCAGGAAAAGGCAGAACACTTGCCTAACTTTAGGCGAAAATATCGGTCAGTTTATTATCAATCCAGCCTGGGGAGAAGTGGGGCACGGTGGCAAAAGTTAGGCAGGTCATAATAAAGGACGTTCTATGTGCAGTGGGAGCACTCGAATGTGTTATCTGTACTACTGTTCTGTGCTGTGTGTGTGTGAAGCATAAAGTGGGTCAAACATGCAATCAGAAGTGTTGATCCATTCAGCATGACAGTAGAGGAGATGATAAAAACCATATGTTTGTGTATCAGAGCATGAAGTACAAACATGTCCTGTTTTGTTTCTTTTAGTTCTGTATATTTTGATTATTGTATTGTTTTTACTCCTTTGAATGATTTTTCCATGCAGCATATTGTTTATTTATTTGGCAAACTAAAATTAATATTTTTATCTTTTTATCTACAAAAAGCAAGTTCGTTTCATCCAGTAGATACCTTAAATTGGTTAATAAGTGAATAAGTCAATATTATAACTGTACAACAGTTTGTTGATTTAAATTAAGTTAACAGAAGATTCAGTGCATTTTCGGACGAGGCCGCCTGAAAGTAGCCGTCAGGTCCATACACTTTTCCTGAAAAGCAGGAAAAGGCACAACTCTTGCCTAACTTTGGGCGAAAATAGTGAATGATCGCAAACGGTAAAATTAGTTCAGAATTGATCTTTCTCATGATTTATTTATGTTTACAATACATAAACGTTTAAAAATCGAGTAAACAAAATATCAGTTTGTGGAATTAATCGTAATTGATAATATATTTTAATATTTCAATTCTACCTCAATATATTCGTTTAGACACTAATAAATGACCCAAGTGACATTTGTTCTAAATTTTTAACCATGATCTGCTCGAATGGTACTTGAGATACCAAAAAACGTGGATTTGTGTATGATAAACCACGTAGAAAGTATCAAAATTTCGTTTGTGCGTACGAATGTCCTTCTTCTATTGGATTAAGATGACGTCCAAATAGTTTTAGATTAATTTGCTTGAATATATGGCGAAAAAGAAGGTGCATTTCGTGCGGCGTTATTTGGCGAAAATTCGATGGTTTTTTTTTTGTATAAAATAAACTAGATGACAAGTAATAAGCATTGGAAATGTTATTTTCCAAAGGATAGAAAAGAAAGCTTCGAAAAATACACTTCACAGTCGATTTCAAAGGGCTTGTTCTAGCAGTCCCTTAAACTGATGCAGTTTAAGGGAAGTTTAAGGCACCAGTTTAAGGGAAATAGCTCGAATCCCCGATTTAAGAACACGAAAATGTCAATTGGGTATCTTCCTAGAATTTACACTGAGCTGAAACAATGAGCTGAAAAGTAACACATTATTAAATCATTTGCTTAAATTGCTTTACTTACGAGCAAATGTTTGCGTCCTTCAAGGCACAAATATTTCATGTAGTTTATTGTTATGGGCGTATTGTGTAACCGAATCCTTCTGTACCGCTGAAACAATCGCTTGCCTTATGGTAAACATGAACGCGAACGCAGTAAAACTATTATTTACAAGCAACTATTTCTTGAAAAACCTTCGCTAAATTACCACCGTCATGTAACAGCTCCAATTTCCGGCCCGCAGCCCGTACGGGGCAGCCGTCCGTGCCGTTACGTCCGGAAGTAAAAACCGTCTTATTAGCGCATAAACTATTTACCATTGCGTGCGTGGACGATCTCCATTCCCCGCCTTTGCCTCAACATGATCCCATCGATGGTTGATTTTACGTGAACCCCAGCACCACCCCAGTCACAGGCAGTGTGCAATTCTCGCTACATTATAGATGAGTCCGTTTGCTCGTTCACTTTCCTTCGAACTTGGTGAGAGCAATGTGTGTGTGCGTGTGTATACGAGTGTGTGTGTACGGGATATCAGAACGAAAAGGTGCATTTTCGCAAAATTCAACAATTTCCTAACGCCCACTGCAAATTATGTTGCCCAGCCAGACAGGTCCGAACAGGGTCCATCTGAAGCGGGGAAATCCCTTGTAACGATTTTGCTGCGTACAAGACAGTCTCGCGGTTTCGGTTGGCGGCGAAGCTGAGTGAGGCAGTGGTCAAGTGGGCAGTGATTCATTGGATTTTCCATTATTCAGCTGTTTCGAGTGTGTTTCGAAGCACGATCGGCATGTTTCAACTCGCATCGCTACTGCGTGGAGCTCGCATGGCGCAGTATTTGATCTGGAAATGATGTTGAATTATTATTGATTTATAGCAACAATATGCACCCGAAACTGTTCGGCAGCTGCCGGCAACCGTTCCCGGCAGCTCTCCGGCCCCGTGCGGGTGCCTCTGCGGTTTTCGTCATCGGTCCGGGGAGTCGATGTTCGGTCGATGGTGAAACTGTCCCGTGAAACTGGTCACCCGGTACGGTCCGTCGTCTGGTCGGACGGTCGTGAATAAGTAATGCGACGGTCAGATGGGAGATGGTCCTGCCTTACCGGGTGCGGGTACGGTGGGTTTGGATTATGCGCTCCGGGATCGGTGACGGTGTGTGTGTGTGTGTGTGTGGCTCGTTAAATATTTAGCACCTGAACGAAACGGAGCTGCACTGGTGGCAGCGAGACTGGCTCGAAACCGCTAATGGAAGATTGCCGAAAATCGGCAATTGACCTAAGCCCCCGCGTGTATCACCTGTGCGGTAGATGCGACGCCAAACCATTAAGAAGGGGGCTCGCTTCGGGTGTTGGTAATTATGGGAGATTTATCGATCATGGAATGCAATCGTTTTTGGTTTCAGCGGAAAAGAAGCTCTTTAACATCAATAGCTTACAATGGGAAGGGCAAAACAGTGGCCATGGCATTGGCATATTTTTTTGTAATGCGATTCTTCTGTAATTAGCGAGACACTCGGAGTTTAT
Source organism: Anopheles merus (assembly GCF_017562075.2). Taxonomy (NCBI): domain Eukaryota; kingdom Metazoa; phylum Arthropoda; class Insecta; order Diptera; family Culicidae; genus Anopheles; species Anopheles merus. The sequence continues at coordinate 57,238 of NW_024427657.1, read as the reverse complement.
TTTATATTTCTTTCTCAAGTTTTTGTACGCTTTCCCTCATGCACATAGCTCAATATCATGTAGTTGTGGGTTTTCAAGACTCTTTTTTTAAAAGAAAAATATGAAACTAATTTTCAGAGATCTGTAAAAAAACTTAATTCGTTTCCAATTTTGAAAAGTTACATGATTTTGAGTTTGTTATAATTTGTTTAAGAAAATGTACATCAAATAAAATTTATTCAGAATATTGGAAGAATATTCAGGAGCTGTGAGATGAGGAAATTGACAAGGAAAAGTTATGGAAAAATGATGGCAAATAATTCAAAAAAAGAGAGAGGAAAACAAATTGGGGCCATCTCAAGATTCACTTAACAAGATCACTTTATTCGTTTTTTTGGTTCAAGACTCACTTTATAAGACATAATTACATACATAATTGGGCAATCAAGTAGGGTTGGAAGCTGTCTTGTTTTGTAGGTCAGCTTGAGTAGCAATAAAAGGTAATGGTAATATTTATTGCTACTATGTGCGTATACTACATAAGAAAGTATTTTGTACACATAAATTGAACAATTCGATGGCATCACTTGATCGAATTAAGAATTAACTAATTAATTACACCAAATAGTAAATGTCAAATTAACAAAATATTGTCGTTAGATACTTCCGTCTAGCTCCAACCTGTTTTTGGGGTATGCGGTGAAATTCATCATCATCTTTTTTTTTTTGTAATTAATTGTCATTCAAACCAAATCAAAGGACTTAAGTGCCAAATATTTTAAACGTTATCCCTTAATTTTTTAAAGCATAACTTGCGGTTTGTAAAATTTAGTTTAAATATTGTTTTGACACTTTTAACCGCCTAAATGTATGCAAATTGTGTGCCAAATAATTCTGATAAAGAATTAAAACGAACCATTGCAATACAGACTTAAAATAATTTATTTTATATTGTGCCAATCATTTATATTGACATGTCAGCTTCAAAAATATTATATTTCCAGCGTGTCACGTACCAACCTAACAAAGAGAATTACAGCGACAAGACATAAGCAGGATGTCAAAAATCATCCCAAATTTGTTCATCATTTACTTTGCCAGCAAAATACTCATTAAAACAACTGCCAAAACAAGTGCCACATTCAACAGTCTCAGGTTTTGCCCCGGCCGGGGGTTGCAATTTTGCTCCAACTGCTCATCTCACTAAGGATGCAGGATGCCCCTCTTTATGGCTTTGCCGTTTGCATTAATGCAACGAGCACTTGTCTACCCATATAAATGCAAATAGTCACGTATTTTCGTCTCTTGCTGGTTTAAAAGAGGCAAACAAAAAGCAAACAAAAAAGAAAGGGCGCACATCCGCCCCACCGTCCAACGTTTAGTCATATGTCGACAGTATCGGCTGCAATCGAAAAACAGCACCATAAAAGTAAGCTGCCAAGCTTGTGGAGAAAAGCTACGGAAGAAGTATTTTACTCACTAACGATTATGTTCTAACCGTGTACGTGGATGAGCGTTGCGAGTAAAACCCGTTACCCTCCCTCGTGCACTGCCGTAACGCGCGAAACATACACTAGAAAACCTCCCATCTTGTACTTATGGCACCCAAGGGAAAGATCATACTTTGCACGTAGCTTCCTTATAGCTATGCAAAGCTTCCCGCGTGGTTGTACATGTGTACGACTGGTGTGCATTAATTTCTTTGCCACTAACTGGAACTTCTCGAACGCTTTCGTTCGTTCGCAGGCGACGGCCGCATTGTGCGGAGTGTTTTCCGCCGTACGGAAAGAAAAGTTCACCTTCCAAGCTGTGAGAACTGCTTTCGTTTCTAAAGCCTTCATTTCATCTTGATTTTTCAAAACTGGGCGAACGTAGTCTACTTTCGTGTTTAAGCTAGCCAGGCCATTATGTAGCGAAACTGGCTCAGACTAGCTTTCGGATGGACGAGCCGTGCTCGTATCGCAATGTGGCTTGCTCAAAGCTTTTGCTAGAGAAACGACTTCGTGCATCGTTCCTCTTCGGAGGCTATCTTGAGGTGAACCGACCCGGCATGGCTAGAACCTGCCTCATTCCGAAATGAATGGAATTAGCTTTCCCTCTTTGCTTCGGTCTGTCGCTTTATTTGCTTTCTAAGGCGAAAGTTCTTGGCCCCGGTCCCGGTACGGACGGTGAACTATTTTCCACCGGATAAGATACCGACCGACACCAAGCAAGCGTATCGTATCGGGAGGAAATGGAGAAAGTGTACGCACACGTTCTAAGCTCTGGAAGTGAAAAAGGATACTGCACGCGGGCAGCAGTAGCACAGCACGATGCGCAAGAAGGAAATGCGCACAAACGGGTGGAGTGAAGAGAAAGAAATCAGGTTAATGAACAACGGTAGAGAAAAAAAACGTGTTTTTTTGTACTATTTTGCTTCCAACTCCATCTTACGCCACTTCGGTGTTGATGTTGGTTGAGCCGGCTCGACCTCGGGTAAACAGGCCGGGTATTAGATTGCATTAGCTAAATTGTGGTCCGACTTTTATCGACGCTTGCAATACAGCCTTTTTACCTTGCGACTCGGGTTTGGACCACATTCAGGAACTTTCTGGGCGGTTGGGCTTGAAATAAGAAAGGTTAATTGAAGGTGTTTGTTTGTGGGAAGAAAATGATAAAAAACATGTACATCTGGGTCCTTGAATGTATTCTAGCAAGCATTGAAGTATCATTAAAAATTCATTTTTATTACAAAATAGTGAACCATTAACTTTCTTTCATGAGAAACGTGTTATTTTCTGGTAGTTTTTTCTTATTATAATTTGTAACTAGTTTAAGTTTTTAAATATATCCTTTTTATTCAAAATATGTTTCGTTTAATTTTTTTTCAAATATTTTAATTCGATGATCAACAAGTCAGTAGATCGTTGGATTCAAATGAAATTATTTAAAATAACGTGAACTTGTACTTAAAATAATATTTTTTGATGCAGTTTATGTTTTATTTTATATTTAAAAATATTTCACGTGTTATTTTCTGGTAGTTTTTTCTTATTATAATTTGTAACTAGTTTAAGTTTTTAAATATATCCTTTTTATTCAAAATATGTTTCGTTTAATTTTTTTTCAAATATTTTAATTCGATGATCAACAAGTCAGTAGATCGTTGGATTCAAATGAAATTATTTAAAATAACGTGAACTTGTACTTAAAATAATATTTTTTGATGCAGTTTATGTTTTATTTTATATTTAAAAATATGCATCGTTTTAAAGTAAATGCATTCCATTCATAAATCAATCGTTATTCAGCTCAAATTTAAGTTGGTTGCGTCCTGTAAATCATTATTTTATCTTTCAAGGGCTGCATAAATTAAATAAATTATAATAACAAAATATGAATTAAAATTCAACTAATAATTTATCATCACTCGTTTTTGCATATTTCACAACGTTCTCTATGCATTTTTTTTTCAGTCATTAAATTGTCTTTAACCCAGTGCAACAGAGACACACAAAAAAAAAAACGCTCCATTGCTTGCTCTTTTTTATGCACTGGCTCACCCAAGTACAGTCCATTTGTCTATGCGGCACTGTTTATTATTAATTGAGTCGGCCGGAGATACTAATCTATCGATTTTCACATAAATTTTCCCACAATAGCACCCGGAGCGTAGCCCGCCCGCCCCACTGTTGCAGACAGTGGGACGAACAAAGTGAAACAAAACAACGACAAAAAAAGCACTCACACAGTACGAAGGCGCATAGGCGCAATGTAAATAAGGCCGAAAAGGCGGAAAGCTAATTTGTTACAATCACGGCCCCGTTGACGGAACCGGTACCGGTGAAATATGATTTTCTATGGCAGTGAGGGCGGGGAGAGAAAACCCTGGTGGACAAGTTTGTACTCGCTACGCTCGCGAGTTGACAAACATTGACGTTTTAAAGCTGGAGTTAAAAAAAAAGATGGAAAAAGAATACAGAAGCAAACACGGCGTGGAGCAGCGCACTTCCACGGCGGGCAGAAAAAGTTGTTTTCCCGCAGGAAATAATAAAACTTATCACAAATATTTATAGTTTGTCGCATAGGAAGAGCAATGGACTTAATAATAGTTGGTGCCGCTTGGTGCCGCTTGTCGTACCGCGGGCAGACCCGAGCGCATTAAAGCAAGTTTCAGCTTATGCCTTGAGCGTGCCTTTTTAGTTGCGGCTTATACTGTTCCGTAGTTTCAGGGGTCCGCTTTGCCCCAATCATACCTTCCTGCTGACAGGCCGGGAGTAGAAAACATGCAAAACGAATGTTTCCTACCACTGGGAGGGAATCGTCTTATGCTGTTGGCACTCGAGGCAAGGAAAGATGATAACAATATTCCGTAAGCCGATAATAATTGCTCGTTTAAGCACGTTGACAAACGCTACAACAAGCCGGGCGATGTGCTGGTGCGGCAGCGTTGATAAAAATTCTTGTGTAGAAAGTTCGACGGAAGAAATCGATGCAGACAAACTGGTGGAAGACGCTGCGCTGCAGAGCATCTTCTTGCTGTTGGGGAAGTTTGTAGATTGATTGAATATTAAGGATGAAGATAAATAGTGCGGCAAACGATATCATCACCGAACAACTGGTTTTGAATTAATGAAGTTGAATCTTGTTTTAACTCATTTTCAAACGAAGAGAAAATCAGTTTTTGAGGGATTTGAAAATGGTTTTTTTTAAATATGGTATACAAAAAATACTAAAAATACATCATTAATAAAACAATAAGATCTTATTGAATGTATTATGATGAACTATTACAATCAAATAAAAAAAAAAAAACAATTTTATAAGCTATCATCAAGAAAAACTTTTCAAATATTTCAATTCTTGAGCAATTATTGGCAAATACATTGAAGTAGTGACTTATTATAAGCTTTATGCAAAAAAATTGCATACCATTAGGCGCTTTCGCTAAACAATGTCGAATTTATAGCATTGATTTTCATAGCATTGAATTGATTTGACCCAAATACTTAAAATGTACTGTAGAATTTCAAACATTTGATTGTTCCTACTTCTGCCCAACTTTATCCTTTTCTTGTTACCTTAAAAATAACAAAAAAAAACTTCCTGGAAATGCGCAGCTTACAACATCAGCCCTCCCATTATTTCCTGGGAATTTTTCAATCACTGCAGGTGTTGCCGCTTCCATCGGTGGCCATTAATCGTTCCGGGCAGGTCATGTGCTTGCCCGAGCAATTATTAGCAACCGAGCCGGGGTTGTGCCGGTGGGATACGAGCTGCATGGGATAATGGAAACACGCCGGCAGCTGATCCTGCAGGTTTGCCCTCTGTAGCGGAAACCGGTGGCAAAAGTCCTTGCCTACCTTCGAACTGGTGCTGCGATGTTAATGCCCTCTCTTTTTGCGCGGTAAAGCTTTTCCAGCGTGGCCGTTTGGATGGAGCGGCCTAAGGGGAGTGGGGTAAATTTCGGACGTAAATTTTTAATCCACCTTGGCAGCAAAAACTAGCGCTCGAGCTTTGGAGATACGGAACGGTTCGGTGATAGTGATTTGGGCGTGGGTTAGGCGGACCAACTTCGAAGCGTAGTTACAAAAGCGGTTGTTTGTTATTTTACTTATCCAGTCGAGCTGGATGATTGTTCGTCAATTTCGTGCACACCGAGTGGTTGGGGGAAAATGTAACCAAAAACAAAACCACGAGAATAGGATGGAAATTAAATTCAACGAAAACTATCATTCCCGTATTCACTTAGTGCCCTTTTATGCATTTCTCCAGCGCCAGCTTGTGGTCATTCCCGTACAAATAATGGAATAAAAACCGTAGGAAAATCTTAACAGCATTTCTCTGCGCAAACTCTCCCGGCAGCACCCTTTGCCGAACACCTGCATCACTGTGCAGCTGTATAATTTCATTAAATTTTCAATCCACCGGACGCAAAAAAAAGGAAGGAAATCTACCGAGCTGCTTCGCCCACCGTTGCTGTCCGGCAGCTCCGATCTACCTTCAAGTGGAAAATTGAACCAAAACCAAGGGCGAGGGTTTTTTGCGGACCATCCACTGCAGATAGGGTTACACGAAACAAAAACACGAAATGGGGCCAATTTCGTCCCGTTATCCTTCCATTGTGTTGGGACGATGGCGAAATCGGGTGAGAAAAGTAGCAGCTGAATTTGTCTGTTCGTTCGTCTCTTGCTCCAAGCTCCAAGCCGATGCGAAAAGGGGCTAGTGCAGGCACACCTTGAAAGGTGTTGGTGTAAGTGGCACAGCGGGATGAATATTCCAGCCGTTGGAAACGTTGCAAAATGACCAGTTCCTGGACTTTAAAAGCAAATGAAATCCTGGGTCTTTTGCTTGCTGTAAACTGGGAAAGCTGATATTTTCTTTCCTGTGGGCGTTTCGGGCAGCCAACTCAGATATTTTAGCTTAACATTATGATATCTAAAAGGTATCATAATCAGTTTTGCTGGTCTTTTAGAAACTACTTCTTAAAAATGGTAATAAAGTTGTAAAACCATAGAAAAATAAGAAATTGGTATCATAAAGCCCTCTTATTGACGTTGCAATCATCTTAAATTTTACATTTAACAACCATGAACGATTAAGCCACTTTACGCAATCAATGAGTGTTATTTTCATCTCCATTGCCCTAATGCATTATCCTCCAAACAATTTAACCTAACGTCTTTGTTTCCTCATCAATTTATCCGTTCCGTTTCGAGTGCAGCATGACGCTAACGCGTTTGTTACTTGCAATTGCGTTTCTGACTCTTGTAAGACGTCCGACAAAACCATCATCTGTTAAGTCACACAGCCACACGGCACCGTAGCCAGCCACTAAATGACTCTGCGTCTTTCACTCCCGCAGAAAGGCTGAGGTGAAAAATGGAGCTCCATGTTCCCATTTTGAGATGTGCCTCTCGCTGTGCAGTCGCTTGCTAAACTGATTGAAAACCACACCCATTGGAACCCGTGTGCAAGAAAATAGATGTTTCACTCGAACAATGACTGATTTTCTTGTCACACTGGTTTGGGTGGGCGAAGTGCGAAGTGCGATAGCAGAACGAAAACGATAAAGCAGAGCGGTACGGCACGGCGCCGAGGACACGGTTGCCCGCAAAAAGTCAATTATTTCAATCAAATGCACCACTTGAATCGGGCGGTTTGGTCCGCAAACCGCCGTTTCGGTTACGCTGGTTTGACGCTGTTCCGTTTTGGTCCAGCGAGAACCGAACGAGATCGATTGTCCCGGAGAAGTGAAGCATCTTTTTCGCGTGTCCATTCTGACAGATGATCGATAAGGAAAAGAAACTGATAGGGACGAGCGGAAGATTTAGAAACGGTGCTTCAATGGCAGGGAAAGAGTTGGATGTTGGATGAAGCAAGCAAGCACAGGGACTAACAGGAAGCACATCATTTACGAAATGAGGAATTTATCAATCGAATTTTGAGATGGAAGATAGCTTCAGCTATCGGAAGAGTCTCCGTATATCATTCATTGTGTGTATCTGAAAGCAAAATGAAAACAAATAAATAAGAAAAGCAATATTTTAGCCTCTCCGAAAAGCATGAGCCATCTGTCTCGATTTCAAAATTGCCTCTGCCTCTTGCGAAAGAATCTAAATCACCAAAATGAACGATTATCAAATCCATCCCACCCATCCCATACCCTTCCTGTCTTCCACTCCATTCTTGGGCGAGAAAATTGAATTTCCAATTCCATCCATCCAATGTAAATTCCTCCCGCAAGCTGCTGCTCCGAACCGCACCGTATTGTTGTGGACGTGAACGCAAAACTGCTCGCAAGACGGCCCAGCGAAGGCAGATTTGCAGATTTCATTAGCGTCAAATTTGTGGATGAAATGACAATCGCTCCGTGTGCCCCTTGTGCCGCTCGCGCCGTGTCAAAATAAGATATTTTCCGGCCAACTAGGCTACTAACGATCTGAAATCGTGCCCAGTTGACGGCAGATAAATAGAAGCTTTAAGCGCGAACAAACCGGGCAACAATAAACGAGTGAAAGGAGACAGAGAAAAAGTATAAAGTAAAAAAAAAAAACAAGTCTGTCATCATCGTTTACAAGCCTTGTTTGTGTGTTTGTGTGGATGGGCTCGGGGTGGGTAGGTGGTTGCGGCACAGTTTACGCATAAATTAGATTTATGTTACACTGTCATGTCAACTGTGCGGTTGTCTATTGCTGACACGGGTTGGTTGTATCCATCGCTTTCCACCACGCTGGAGTTGAGGCTCTGTGGGATTTTTTGTGTGTTGTTGCTGGCTCTTCTAATATTGTGGCTCGTGTTAAACACGAAAACAGATCCGGCGCGAGTGTCGCGCGTGGTTCGCGGTACTTTCGAGGGCAAAGCGATCGTCTCTCAATTTGTTGAAGGTGATTATTATTTTCCTACCATTACGCCTCTCCGCCTTTTGGAACGAGCGATGTGAATAATGTTGCCCGTAGCAGCATGTGAGCCTGTCTGCTCATAAATTGTGACCCAGGGTGATGGTGTGAGATTTGTGCCGCGTTCATCCTTCAGCCCCCAAAAAGGGCTTCGTTTTCGCTGATTAACGCACATTAGACTGACATTGGTTGTTCGGTTGTTTCCCCGAGCGCGAGCCGATGTCTGTCGCGAGCAGACGACACACCCAGCTCGCGCCAAAAACAGCCTACTAACAAAAGCTCACCGTCTCCTGGTCACGGCACCAAAAAGCAGATGCGTGTGTTGGTTGTTCTGCCAAAATCCCAACCCCAAAAATGCGTCAGGTGTGTGGCGTCTGCATGGGATGGGACGCACGAAGAACGATGGTTGCACCGAGCGAAACGAGAACTTTGGTAATTCGGGAGAGGTCGTCTTCCGGTAATTTCGGTCTGTACCCATTTAGTGTGACATTTGTCGAACACAGGCAAGCCAGAAGCCGTGAAACCGCTCAAGACACCGGACTACACCGAGTGCCCGAGACCAGGGGAAGAAGGATTGATGAGTTTCGGTAGGGACGGAAAACATCACACCATCACCGCGCTTCATCTCCTTCTCTCTCTCTCTCTCTCTCTCTCTCTCTCTCTCTCTCTCTCTCTCTCTCTCTTGGCGTTTCGGAAGGGATAATTTGCAACATGCTGGCGGTTGGTGTGTGCGAGACTATGGAACACCCCCGGTCCGTGCAGACAAACCCAGACGGCCCAATTTGACAGTCGAAAAATGAGGACCAGAAAACTAAACCCCGAAAGTGGGAACCACACTGTCGGGGTTTTGTCGACAGTGGGAGGTAATTTTTCTTCCTACTGCTGCCCTGCATAGTCACCTGAGCACAGGGATTGGAGTTGCTTTTGGGAGATGCGTTTCGGTCATGGTCGTAGGGAATTGGGAAGTGGGAAATAATTTACTGGCAGTGGGGCTTTTTCGGGCTGGATGGATGATTCTTTAAAGATCTTAAAGCAAAACCTCAATTAGGTTTGGGAACCGTCGTTCAGATGCAGAAGGCCAGAAGACCAGACTGCAGTGTCTCCAGGAAGTCCTGGCAATTGGAAATATGACTTTTCGCCCAGACACTGGGAATGTGCTAGGAATGGTCGTTTGTGGTTGAGAAGCAATTTGGAAATGACTTTGCAAAGATAAATTGCTTGTGTAGATCTGCTAGTGAGGGCTCTGTTGTTACAAACCAGGGCCTGAAAGGTTGTCTTATGTTGGTAAATTACATATCATGTTTGAGCTTGATAGAGTCTTGTCTTGATCCCCAACTTGCATTCTTGCGTAAAACTGAATTACTCTAGTACTATTGACTCTCAATGTTGGTTAAGTTTTTAAGGGAGATCCAACGAGTATGAATTGATGTCTGAATATCACCCATACATCCTTCTCTAAATGGCAAAAGCCTTCAAGGTTATGCCAAACGGTCGAAACAGTTGTTGCATATTGATAAGATGAAACTAATCATTGCTTCTGTTAGAGCTGAATGTATTTTCCTCCAATCTGTACCCTAAATAGTAATCCGTTTCCAAAACCAAATCTCGATTCGGGGTTCTAAAGTGCTTAACAAACATCAAATGCCAAACATCCCTTGATCCCGCTACGTCAGCACTTTTCCACCGTTTACCATCACATTGGAAGCCGTCATTTCGCTGCGTGTCACGGTGTTGGTACGTCTCCTTTTTTGTGGAAAGTAATGAAAGGGTTAGGTGCGATAAACGGTGTCAGTCTTCTCCAGGGTCTCCAAAACATTTTTTCCTTCTTCTTCTCTATCCTGTTACGGTCTCGCTTTCCATGCTCCTGTTTGAACAATTTGCCAAAGGGTTGTACAGTAATGACAGCGTTTATGTAGCGTGGAGTTCTACCCTCCCTTTCTACCTTGTTGGTGAAGTGTTCAAACAATACGTACGAGTTTTTTTGTGTGTGTTGAGTATCGTTTGGTTCGTGTCCTGCTGCTGTTGCTGCTGCTTTCTGTTTTCAATGACGCAGCATGCTGGCACGCTTTCAACGATGGGTGGTGAAGAATTAAAGCATCCAGGGGACGGTTTTTCCGAATACTCCATTGTTAACAGGAACTATGAAGTAATGGGCTGAGACGATTTGGTCATAATTACTATTTTGTAAAAATAAACAAGAAACAAGGTACTAAATATTACATAATTTTCACCTTAAGTTGAGAAACTGAAATACATTGTACTAATAACTTAAAAACTGATAGTTAGTACCTTAAGATGCAGCTGCCTTATCACCCCAACTCAAATAATCAGGCTCACAATTTACACGCGTGATGTACGGCTTTTATACTTCCATCGTGCTCAACATTTCCCCTTCCATTACTCTAACGCTCAACGTTGGTGGTTTTGTCAGCAGGATCAAACTTTACCCGGTTGCTCTTGTTCTCGAGGGAATATTTACTAGCGCATCCTACAGAAACAGTCCTCCATCGCAGGTCCCGACGCAGCAGAAACCGTAAAGGAGGCCGGTATCCTTTTAAATGATCGCTTTTCCCCGCTTTTGTGTCATGCCGTACCGTTGTGTGGTGGGACTTCCACTGTCCCGATGGGAGAACTTTTTGCGCCAATATGAGTCGCACCGACAGACGACAGCCCGTCGGCTGAAAACTCGCGACACTCGCGTTTTTTTTCTTCAGCTCCCTTTACCCATTTACTCGAGACAAACGATTCGTTTTTGTTCCTTCGTATAGCCAAATTTCTAGCTCAAATTCTCCACACGCGCATCCAGGGAGCCCCCCCCCCAACATTGAAACTTTCACTAGCACACACGTTTTAACCGACCAGAAACCGAGCATCATCATTCTTGCTTCGGTCTGGGAGGCGTGTGCGGCGTAGCCCGCATTCCTAATCTGCAATCGTCAACTTAACTAAACAGTCCAGGTCTCCGCTCTCCGGTCCGGTCCACTGCTTCAACGTTTTGTTTGCCCCGAAAAAGCATTACGAGCGTCATGGCAGACGGCCCGTCCTGGCTGAGCTCCGTAGAACGCCGGGCGATGTCACTTATTTGCACAGAAGCGCCCAACAAATTCTGCTTTCGGAGATTTACCCCGTACCGCCCAATGCCATGCGGTGCGTGACAAGCGGGTGCGTTCTGTCTCGTCTCGTCCACGGTGAGTCCTGTGCTACGCGTGCCGGTGTGCCCACACGCAGCGACGCAAAGCCGGGGCATATATGCCGTCATAAATCAACCGAAATGGGATGCTGAACAGGGGGGCGACATGTTTACGGAAGGTTAAACAGCGACAAACCTGGCTTATCTTTTTACATTTCACTCCGCGCGCGGGCTACGCCGGGTTGGGGTCGTATTTGGGGCGGGGAAGGGCGGTACGGTTTTAACAAAGGGATTTTTGCGACTGCATTCAGCGCAGCCGGGGAGGGTTGCGTTTGCATGCAGTGTTCGTGTGATGTGTATTTCTTGTTTGAATGGAGCGGCCGTAACATCATAATCATAATTGATTGTTACTGACGTTGCAGCAGCGCCGTGCGGGATTGCGTTTACTTTGGAGAGGTCCCGTTTTATAGGCTGTTTAAACGATGAAGAGGATTGCAATTTTAAGCAAACACGCTTTGGCTGCTACATTAATGATTGCGAAAAGACATTAAGATTATATTGCATGGTCACATTTGTATGCCAATATTGAAATTCCGGAGAAGAGCTGTTTTTTGTTTCTAGAATTGTGCTAAAAACTGCGTCACGTTTTGCGTTTATTTTTGTTAGAATCATTGTTACCCCTTTATAATTTTAATGAAAGTTAATTTATTCAAAAAAGGTGATATTTTGATCAATTGGCCTTTTTTGTTTTGTCATTGATCCAGGATTTCCCATGCATTCGATTGTTTAAATAAACGATAAATAATAAATAATTTCAAATGGTGGATGATTAAAAATGTAATAATAATAATAATAATAATAATAATAATAATAATAATAATAATAATAATAATAATAATAATAATAATAATAATAATAATAATAATAATAATAATAATAATAATAATAATAATAATAATAATAATAATAATAATAATAATAATAATAATAATAATAATAATAATAATAATAATAATAATAATAATAATAATAATAATAATAATAATAAAGCATTTAAGGCTAAGGTTACTTGTAGAGTAAACATGTCAAATAACTTTAGAGATAAAAAAATTCTCAGAAACAATAAGTTTTATTTAACTAATAAACAAGTTTTTAGATACGATGTAGCTATGTCATTGATACATCAATGGCCTCTTTCATGGTTAACGTTAATAAGCTTGAATTTCAACCAATCAATTGATTACTGTTTGAAACAATTGGTAAAAAGACGCCTAGTATGCTCTTTGTTTCATAAAATTACCTACTTAATATACTTTATTAATTATTTTAGCTTTATCATTGTCACTTGTGATCGAGAAAAAAACCCATTCGCATGGCAGCGGTGGGATTCGAACCCACGCCACCGAAGTGACTGGTGCCTTAAACCAGCGCCTTAGACCGCTCGGCCACGCTACCTCGATGCTTACTGAGCGGTAATAATTGATTTTGCATGGTATCGTTCGTCATTATGTGAACGTCTGACGCATAACTTACCCGCTACATGCATCTTCATACCTCTACTCAAAAAGCTTAGTAAACCATGTCTAAAAAGTAATACATGCAAGCTTAACGTGTGCCAACAAAAAATGGCAAGCAAAAATCTTGTTTAAACAACTTTAAAATGAAGCCTTTGTCCACAGTCTGCTTGAGGAAAACAATGAAAAGATATGCAAATCACCTCCGCAAACGATCGAACTTTGTCCATTTCGGAAGCAATCCGAACACCCATTAACTAACCCTTCCACGGACAGTTCCGCGTTTAATTGTGCCCTCCCCATGGCTTGATTTAAATGTTACCCACAAACATCGACAGACGCTTGTTTGCGTGCCAAAGAATGGCTGCTTTACTCTCCATGACGATCAATTTACCATTCAAATCGATTCCATCCGGTCCGGTTTGCGGCCGGGCCGGCCCCCTTTTGTCGGTTCAAACCGCTCAGCGACTTAGCACCCGCACAGCCGTCCTAATTGCTTCGACAAAGGAATTAATTGCTCCGCTCTGCGAAACTTGTGGATGAATTATTTCATTACAACTTTTTCTCCACAACCCTCAACTCTCCTCCGCTAACCATTTTACGATGTGTTTGCGAGCGAGGCCCCAAGTTGGTCGAGCGATGCTTCCAACCAGCTGCTTCCAACGATGTTGATGATGATGACGAGTTTTCCTCGCAACGGTTGATGCTCTTTTTCCCCCTTTTTGTCCAGTAGACAATCGTCTTATCCTCCATCTCCATCCCCTTTCGGTGTAGATCATCTCGCCGGCTTTCCGCACCTATAAAGAGTGATGCGAAAAACGTCAGCTTGAATAATTTGCACAAGTCAAGCGATGGATGATTGGTAGCGGAAGACGCTGCGGGATCGAATGAAACAGTTTTCCAACCGGAGGTGCCCCTTTTTTCCTTCTTTTTTATGCAACGTTGTGTTGGTTCCTGGTTTTTTTTTTTTTTCTGTTGTTGCTCCTTTGTTTTATCTAGAGCGGTATTTAAATCTCGCTATTCTTTGACTCCGCAGGCTGACCTCTTGATCTTTTTTTTTTTTTTTTGTAAAGTCGGGAGATTTCCACTTCCTTTCGCTGCACGTTGCAGTGGAAAAAAGGAGGGAGAATTTCCGTCCCTTTTGCTGCTAAAACCCCCCAGTTCGAGCAGAGTTACGAAGCAAATTATGTTAATTTTTTGCTTCTTCGCCGCGTTCCAGCTGCCTTGCTGCGCTCTTCTCGAGCGCTCGACCGGTTGAACAAGCTGTTGATAAATTGTTCCCGGTCGATGTTGTGCTATGCTTTTTAGCATTTTTTTTAGCTTTTTAAAGTAACTCTTTCGGAGGAAGATTGCTTCATTCAGCACGCGACGAGAGTGTATCGTTTTGGGGGTGCTTAGTGTAAGGGTAAAAGCAGCTAACCCAAAGTTAACCCACGATACCCGTACTATGGCTTGAGAGAGGTTATCTTTCCGAGCTGAAGGGATTATTTTGCGCTTTAATCTACTTCATCGTTTACTTTTTTGGTTTTGAGAAGAATAGCGCTGCTGCACAATGGATACGGGATCGCCAAAAATGCAAGTCGTCGAGTGGTGGCAGGATGCTCCAAAGAAAGCGTACGGTGCGTGAAATGCATTTTATGCTCGATACAAGTGAGCGGGAAATTGTTTCTCGCTTGCTTTAATTTAATATACTTGTGAAGATGAAAATGTAATGTGAAAATCATCTTTAATCTTCAGCAAAAAAATGTTGCTAAAACTTTTTTACTGATTGAATATTCGTTACAATTTATGTAAAATTGATCTTCTTTTATATTCACAGTTATCAAATTATTCCTATTGACGACAGCGGGGCATCAATAACACACAAACAAACCGTAGCTCTGATTGCATTCCTCCAGTAACCATGATTGGCTCATAATTGTCCAAGGTTGTACGTACAGGAGGGTTCATTTTAACTCAATTAGTACTGTACGTGTCCATCGGGTCCATATATGGTCGAAATTTGCACCGAACCCTGCTCCAATCCGTGCAATCAGAGCTGCAATATGAATTTCGTGCAATTGATCAAGGTTTAATGATAATTCTATTTTACCTACGTGTACGGAAATATGTGACGACCACGTAGTGTTTGATGGACCGTTTCGGGATATGGAGCCGAAGTAATTACTACGGAGGAGTTCAGTATGTATTTTTGCTGAAATTCTTCAACGCAAACGAGAAGAACGATATTTTTGGCATAGCTTCTTCAGTCGAGAATGAGAACATTTGAAATTATTTCTTATTGGATTATTTTTCATTGATACTCTTACTCTTAGTAAATTGTGTAAAATTATTATCTACAATGTTGTGCCACAACGAAAAATTATCCATAATATTCATATTTTGCATACTTTTAGGCGTTTGAATTATTGAGAAGTTTTGTTTGCCAACTATTTAACTTCATCACTCATCTTGTTTGATCATTTCCCCTTTTGCACTACAGTATTTGTAATTTAACACTGTACATCTTCTTTATCAGCTTGTCCGTCGTGCGTCAGCAATGAACATAAATCAAATTTGTACATCACAATGGCTCGTCGCTCAAAACAGATGTACGCAACGCCGGGAACCCCTTTCCTCCGCAATCAATATTCAGCTTCGAACTCAAGTCCCAAACACCAGCATGTCTCCGCAACCGTACATCTTGTACTCTATTTCGATAAACTTGTGATGAATGATGAACATTCACCGGAGACGGAGACCACCCCGCCCTCCTTGCTCACCAACCAGCTGGTCAGAGGGAAATGGCCAAACCCGGAGGACATCAACGTAGTGAATGCGATTGATTTACGACAAACGGACTAGCCCGTTCATGGCGGCTCACCCGCAATGCCACCCCACTCCTTCAATCGATACACAACCTTCTTCAGTGAAGACTCTTTCCTCGGTTGATTGTTTCGTCAATCGTCTTCAGCACTGCTCTCTTCTTCTCCATGAACAGTGGCGCTTTTTTTCTTCTTTTCCCTCTGCTACTTCAAGTCGCTCAAGTTCGAGTGTCTTGCAACAAAATACGATGAGGAATGATTTTGTCACGACCGGGAAGCTTTGTTCGATGGGTCCATACCGGGTTCGGTCGCCCTTTTTGCATAACACGGTGGTCTCAAGTACTACCCTTCCCTTATACTACCCCAAAAAAAAAAAACAGGCATCGAACAAATGGCACGGGTCGTGACGGAAGGATGTCATCAATATTTTTTCGACAAAGAGAAGAACCGGAAAGCACGAGCACAACCCAAAGCGCACGCCTTCAAGGAAATCAACCAGCATGGTTTCACTTTCCACCGACCGGCAACATAAACATATAAGCGTGTAGGAGCGAAGTTCAGGGCGCGCGTACGTTTCTTCTTCTGCGTTGGGGTAGTACGTTTTGGTAAGACGAGCGTGCGAGTGCTTCCGGCTTGTTTGATTTGAGCAAGTGCCTATGAAAACATTCTTGCTCCTTGCTTCACTCCACCACACACACAAACGTACACACACACTTGTGTGCGAAAAGAAGTGGCTTTTATTTCTTTTCGGTGGGTTTTTGTGTTGCTGTTGTTCCATTGCTTCTTCCAACACCCAATCAGCAAGTAGTGCGGTGATGAAGGTACGCGCACACTACTATGCCCCCTTTTCGATACCAACGGCTTATGATTTATGCTCGGCGATTTTTGATCATTTCTCATGCGCTACACGATAATGGGCTAAATTGACAGGGAATCCATTTTCGAAAGCGTGGCTCGCTTTCATCCTTGGGCACAGTGCACAGTGGCATGCAAAAAAAGAAAGAAAAACGAACCAGTTCCGTCCACACTCACTTCCTGCCGCTTCTCATCGCGGCTCATAATACTGCCAGCACAGTCAAGGATCATCCTTAAAGGCAGCTTAAAGCGCCGACACACATCAAACGGCACTGAATTTGGCGCTCGTGCCCCGTGCGTGTGCCCATCAGTGCCGTGTGCAAGGCAGGAAATGGAACTGGAAGCGCACGGCAGGCGGGTAGCAAAAAACGGGGCAGTGGAAGAAATTTCGCATTATGATGATCCTTTCTTTTCCATCAAGCGGTTTTCTTTTCCGCTTGCCGAAAGCATAACGCTCGTTTATCCACCGGAAGCCTGTCGGTGGGCGAAATGGTTTCACCCTTTGACGGCAATCGAGCCGGTGCGGCTTGGTACGGGGTGCTATGATTTGATTATGGTAGCGCTATCGGTCGTTATGCTATCAATTTAATATATTTCCTCTCGCACGACTGCACGGGTGGATTGGATATTTCTGTCAGAAGGCTATTTGAATAGAAAGTCTTGAAAGTCAGTTTTTTGATAAATTGGATCATAAACTGCGGGCAAAATTTAATGCACAATTTTTTTCGCTCACATCACATAATGGTTCTGGAAAATGCAGTTTTGAATGCAATTATAGTGTTGTTTGATCATTGGAAATTCTTATAATAATGTGATTGTAGCTTCTTTGTTAAAGTTTCTATAATTTAGTTTCATTCTATTAATAACAAAATAATTGTAATTTCCTTGCTTTCATTACACGACAATGAAACGAGTTTCTCGTCAACTTTTTACCCCAAACCAGGGTTTCCAAAAAGCATCTCCGTTTCGATCCGGAGCCGGTTAAGTTGGCATCTTCCTGCTGTGACCTACATTTGCTGTGCCTGCTTGTAAACGCTCCCCAACTTCTCAGACGAGCGAAGAAAGCGCGATCCCCGTCATTAGCTAGGCGTACACACATAATGCTATTACCACCTCGTCATATGTTACGTGCGAACCGTCTCCGCAGTACGTGGCATTCATTAACCTTAAGCACTTTTAATGTGCTCTCGTAAAACCGGTCGAGCCCTGTTGTTTGTCCACCGTGCGGCTACATATTGCACTCGCGTACGGGAAATATGTCATTTCCGCGTCACCTTTCGGGGCTTGCTTCGAAGGCGGCCGTGGAAGAAACACCGCAGTAGCAAAAGCATCTTCACCAACCCGAACGAGACCCGTCCTCGCTAAAAAGGGAAGACTCGCGGCCCCACAACCCATAACCGTAAAAACTATACGGGCGAGGGACGAGGCGCTGGGCAGAACTTACCTGTTAATCCTCGGGAGAAAATGGCGACAAACTTTCTACCGCAACGGGGACGGACAGCGTAAAGAGGCCATTTGTGCGGCTCACGGGCGGTGATGCCCATGTTTCCACCGCCCTATATATTGTACAAGCATAATTCCCTGCCGCTTCACTGCTTGAGTGAGACATAGCCATAAACAGGTTCCAAGCCATGGGGGAGCGTTTGGTGGTTGTGCCGTCTCGGGCAAAACCGCATCGACGACATTGAGATGCTTTCATCTCACAGCCCACGAGAAGGTTCTTCAGCTCGGAGCAGTTTCCAGGTCTTTACAGGGAATCGTTAGGCCCGTCCTCCCCCGGCATGGAAATTATTATACTCATCTGCAACAAATTTCTGCATCATGTGCATCATTGAGCTTAACTTGTAAAATAACTCAGGCACACCGGTACTATGGATGGGTAAAAGTTTGGTGCTCGTTGTCCCTTTTGTAGGGTGTAGCAGCGCTTTCTGCGAGAAAGGATGTTTTGGAGAAGGTATTAAATGGAGGACTAAATTATGCCTGCATCATTTTTGGTATGCAACGCAAGTCATTGGGGCTTGTCTGCTAGTGAAGCACGAACAAATTATGATGAACCGGAAACTTGGCTGACTGTCGTAGGTCGTACAATGTTTCGAAGCACAACAGCCTGTAAAGATGGTAATGAGGATATTATTTAAATGATCATTATATTTAATGTGGTTTCGCGCTAGAGACACTAAATCTCGTACAACAAGAAATGAAATAACATTTTAATAATTTTACTACTCTTGGCTTCATTTTTTTGTTAATAATAATCCTACCACGTGCTAGTAAAACGCTGAACTCTCCTTTATAACTTTAATTTGAACTCAATACAATTTTGACAGGAATTTGGCGTGTTCTTGTTCTTCTTGTTCTTCTTGTTCTTCGTGTTCTACTGTTCTTCTTGTTCTTGTTCTTCTTCTTCTTCTTCTTCTTCTTCTTCTTCTTCTTCTTCTTCTTCTTCTTCTTCTTCTTCTTCTTCTTCTTCTTCTTCTTCTTCTTCTTCTTCTTCTTCTTCTTCTTCTTCTTCTTCTTCTTCTTCTTCTTCTTCTTCTTCTTCTTCTTGTTCTTGTTCTTGTTCTTGTTATTCTATTTCTTCTTCTTCTTCTTCTTCTTCTTCTTCTTCTTCTTCTTCTTCTTCTTCTTCTTCATTTTCTTCTTCTTCTTCATTTTTTCTTCTTTGATTTCTTCTTCTTTTTCTATCTGACTTGAGGCCTCATTGCTTGCCGCTACGATACCAGTGGATGCAATTTCCGCTTCCTGACATGTGTGTTCCTTGGTACTTTATCCTTGTTTGACCGGTTGTATCAACCTCTCGGTCAGAACGATTGCAGCGAATGAGTTCGTTTTATCTCGGTTTTGGAGATTATTTATTTAATTTAATTCTTTTGGTCATCTTCCTTTGGAGCTTCTTATCGCTTTGGGTCATCGGTGAATCGGAACCGGATTTTATTTCCATTCTATGATTCTTGTCTAATAGTGCCAAGATATTGTA
The DNA here is from genome assembly GCF_017562075.2 of Anopheles merus. NCBI lineage: Eukaryota > Metazoa > Arthropoda > Insecta > Diptera > Culicidae > Anopheles > Anopheles merus. Next base: position 37,601 of record NW_024427657.1, on the reverse strand, counting down.
CATGCCGAAATTGACTTATCCGACGTCTGCAAACAGCTGCACGATATCCATTTTCGTAGTGGCTGGTTGTTCTTTAATTGCGCATGTTCCTGAACGAAAGTTGCCGCAATTTTCTGGCCACCATAGTTAGAGTTCGACTGATAGTGCTTTCCACTTTTGTGGCTGCTAGCTCATGAGTTGCTATTATTTAAATTACAATTAAAGTTTTTTCGCTAGATTTTCTTTTCTTTTTGCTTAATGCTAATATAATTGGCTTTGATGTATTCACAATCAAATTGTATGAATTTTAAAACAATCAGAAGAAATAAAAAAAAATGAAAAAATAACATATTTTCTGAGGCGACTCCAAATTGTTTGGCAAAATGCTTGGGTCAGCTAGTGAAAATCGAAATCACACTAGCGAGTACGGACAATGTTCCTCGGCCTTTGCAGCCTCTTTTTTGCATTTGGCAAAGCATAAAATTCAATTGTTAAATGGTTTTATTATGCGTTTGACAGGCAATATTGAAAGCAATCATGTAGAAACAAACAATGTAGAAGCAATCCTTTTTTGGTTGACGCATGTAGAAACTCATATATTGGGTGAGGAATGTTCGCTGACACACTTTTCGATTCTTCAAACGTGCTGACAAGCGGAAATGCAACAGCGTAGCAAAGCGTTCAATGCACACAAAATCGCTTTCTAATTTCAAGCTTGTTTCACAACGCCCGGATGATGCCATTAGGATGGTTAAGAGGGATTTCGTTTCGTATTCGCGAACCAAAGACATTACATTCCTTCCGGAGCTTCAAATGCTCTTCCATTGTGCAATGCAAATCGAATTCCCTGTGCAATGCAAATCACATCTCATGAAACGTGTCCCTCTTTTCTCTTACCACTTTCCAAAGTGCATTCCCACATACGCTGGCGATTCCATCTGGCATTCAAATCTCGTGTGCTATCGCACTGGCATTCTTTCGCCCTCACACGCGGCTATCAGCTTATCGAAATAAGCTGTCGTATATGGCTAGCCGGCAAACCAACCCATTCCCCACAACAAGAACCCACCCAGCACAACGGAAGCGTTCGCTTGCACCGTGCCTAAAATAAAAAGTTAATCGAATGGATAAAAAATGCATTTTCGATCGAGGATGGGATTGCATTGCACTATCTTCCGTTTGGACACTGTTACGGTTGAATGGAAAAGTAAGGCGACTTGTCGTTCACTTATCGAAAACAATCAAAGGCTTCCAGACTAGAGGGGGAAAAAAACGCTTGCTTGAAACGAGATGAATAGCCACATGTGCGGATTACGGTATCGAACTGCCGCTCTGCGAACTTGTTTCCTTTTCATCACATGGATTGGATATCTCTGAATAGCGTGCTGAAGCTGATGATACAATTGCTTTGTTACCGATGTCTCTCTCTCTCTGTCGCAGTTGCTTTGTAGTGAGGGAAGTTGTACAAAAATATAAATAAACCATTCTATCATCGCCTGTGCGTCACTTTCGAGATGGTTTCCTGTGGCCGTTCGAGTGCTGAGTGGGAAGCAGATAAAATGTGCACAAGTGGCACTTTGTGCATCCGTCCATTGGTCGGAAAGCTATCCTCTGTCCGAAGGCAACGCTGAGCAGTGTGTGATTGATCTGAGAAGTATTGAGAAAGTGTTGTGCTTTGGAAAGAAGTACCTAGTACTTTGGGAGGACCTACTTTTTTTGCAAATTTCTTATTGAATGATGTTTATCGATGCTTTAAAATTGAAACTTCATCGAAGCTAAACAACACACCTACTGAATGCAAAATAAAATTTGCTTGGAAAATTGCATACATTTAGGCGTACAGAAAGCGTGCACTGTATAATATTTACGCCTAAAGTTATACAAACATTATCTCAAATGCTCAGTTTTAAGATTGCATCTTCGCTATTTGGACTCTCATTGGAAATATTATTTATTTTAATTCCATGTGAAAGATTTATTAACTCTCCCCCGTACATCGTCCAACGGGAAAGCCCGGAGGCATATTTTTGCTGCCATTAAAACCTCTGGTGGCGTACTGTAACGCGATAAGGCGAAGCCTGTCCAGTCTTGAACAATAAATTTTCACATTCTTTTTAGGTCGAGCAACGCGCTCACCCACCCACCCAGAAAGCCGTATGGTGAAAGCTCGAATAATTGCATCCACATAATGAACGACGCACGGGAAGCATTATTTACCACGCCCGGCATTATCTGGGGGTGAAAGGTGGTTTGGGATGGGAACCAGAAACAAAAAAATAGAAAGGAACTGAGCCCACACCATGCCGAAAAATCTTCGATAATGGGTGCCCGGTGCAGGGGAGCCCGTAATTAATGATTATTGGCAAACGTGAAGGAGCCAGGCTCGGAGGCTCACACCATCTGCACGTAATAATTTATTCTTACTGGTAGATTGGGTGATATCTTCGTTCGGTAGTGGTGCACAGGGCACAAAAGGAAGGGCAGTAAATTATATGTGGCCCAGTTTTGGGTGTTCTTTTTTTTGCAGTAAAGAGACGGCAATCGTTTCTCCAAAGGTTCTTTTCTTCAGCAGCGTTCAATCGATTGCTTATCCTTTTGTTCAAGTGTTTGCAGCCGTATCCTCTTCTATCTGTATTAATTATCTAATCAGACGAAGTGAATCAATCCATTCATTTACCTTACACCTCCGGAAAAGCGATAGGTTGGAAGAAAAATTGCATGTGCAGATTACGGTACGCCAAAGCAAAGGGGTCAAACGAACATGAAACAAGGGACGAACAACACCGTAGTTCTCGTGTGTCGACTAAAGAGACGATGCTCAAGACAGGTTCCGCCACACGCGCTCTTTCTCTACACTCTCTCTGTATCGCATCAACTCGGCATAAAACTATCATTTCCTCTTCCCCGGCAAGCGGTACATCAGCTCCATCATTTTGTCATTGTCCGTTCGCTTCAAATCCTCTCGAGATTTGTCGACCGACACAACACGACACGGGCGTAAAAGAGGTGGAAGGTAATTTGTAAAACCAAGCAAGTGCTTTCTAAACACGCAAGCCATGCCCGGGACGACTGACGACGAGCGGCTTAGCATCTACGAACGGGGCGGTAGGGAGCCCATCAGTGTCTTAGGATCTCGTCAGACGAAGACTTAGCTGGTGAAGAATGTTACACGAAAGATGTGTGCGAGTGGGAGCAAAAACAAAAAAAAGAACCCTTCAAGAGTTGGGTATTTATCCTTCAGCGAGAGGGTTTCCCCTGGCAGGAAATTGATTGTACACGAGCGTACACGGTTCTGCTTCATGCCGAAGCAAGCCAGTGCAGACGAGATAGTGTACATCATAACACGAGGGAGATGAAGTTGCCTTTCACCTTGTGGGTCAAAGCAAAGAAGTTGACGTCGCTCGGTGACTTTAGTGGCATTTTGGTGCAAAAAAGAATTTCTAGAATTATGCTTTAAGCAGTCTAAGCAATAGCCGTTCGCTGTTACTAAACCTTTTCATTGGATTATAGTAAGAGGTGACTTTAACATGAAGAGCAGAAGATAGTCCTATTAATAAGCTGTCAGATGTGTGTCAAACAGGTGACTGGGAAGAGCGCCGGCTTACTGTTGCTAGGGATTTTGCAAACTTAAGTCTAAATGGGGAAGAAACTGACTTCTTTGTTTGGACGGCTAAATTGATAATGCTATCGGGAACAAAACTGGGAGCATAAAAGGGCACTGTTGAAGCAGTGTCCAATGGACAGGAGAAGCGAAGAACAGGAATCGTTTTGTTTCTATATTAAGGGATGATAGAGATATTGGTCAGCAACGACAACAGCATGGAAGCTGAGTTGCGCGCAAGGATGCTGGCTGCCAACCGGTCATTCTACAGCCTGAAAAAGCAGTTTACCTCAAAGAACCTGTCGCGACGGACGAAGCTGGGACTATATAGTACCTATATAGTACCAGTACTCACATACGCCTCTGAGACATGGACACTGTCCAAATCTGACGAAACCCTCTTAGCCGCGTTCGAGAGGAAGATGCTCAGAAGGATACTTGGCCCCGTATGTGTGGAAGGACAATGGAGGAGCCGCTATAATGACGAGCTATACGAGATGTACGGCGACCTCACTGTCGTACAGCGTATAAAGCTCGCCAGGCTCCGGTGGGCTGGCCATGTTATACGCATGGAAACGGACGACCCAGCCCGTAAGTCTTTTTAGGCCGTCCACAAGGACAGAGGAGGCGTGGTAGGCCCAAATTGAGGTGGCAAGATGGCGTGGAGGCGTTCGCCATTAAGGCCGGGATAACGGACTGGCAGACGAAGGCGCGAGACCGTGAGCGGTTTCGGACACTCCTGAGGCAGGCCAAGACCGCAAAGCGGTTGTAGTGCCGGATAAGTAAGTAAGTAAGTAAGAGATATTGGATGTTCACTAATTCTTCGTTGGAGGTTGGAGAAGATCGATATATTGATTCTTCAGCACTCTTGATGTCTCATACTCTTAAGCTTTGTATTTTTGGCACCAGAACTTCAACTCGCCAAAAGTCACAACAACAGAACATGCAGCGATTGGAATTATTGCATTAGTTTAAGGCGTCATATCAATTACATTTTTGTGGATTTTTTATTTATCTATCTGATATGAATGTTTTCCTCTAGCTACCTATTTAGAACAACATCGCTCGGTGTGGCTCGCTTCATTTCCGCTTTCCGTTTCTTTGCATAGTTGACACATTCTGTCACACCGGCCATACCACTGAAATGTAGAATTTCAAGAATGTAGATAATAGCTTTCTTCGGTTTCGTTCGTAAACTCGCTTTAGCCGCTTTAAGCCCTCCAATAAGAAACAGCCGACGGCGCTCGCCTGGCCGGAGCTGCCTTAGTTACCTGTCACGGAGGCTGTAGTTCGTAGGTTCTCGTTCGTGTACGTGTTTGACATGCGTGGCAACTTGACATGAAGAAATTCAATTTTCTGCTTTGTTGGACGGGTGGGATTTTACAGCGAAGTGGGAAGGAGGTTAACGGTGAACTTAACGTTCGGAAGAGAAACAATGTACATCCATTTCCAGGAACTGCTGTTTCGTTTTGTACATTTGAAGCGAAGAGTCCTGCACGGTGATCTCAGCAAACGCAACATTCTCCCGGACTCCAGCAATAGTTTAACGTGTCAAAGTAAAATACAACAACAACAAAAACTTCGCCCAAAACTTTAAATAAAATCACTTTCCGCCAAGAGTGCTCAGTGAAGGAGAGAATGCAATTTTCCAACGTATTGTTTTAAATTGTATTTATCTTCTCCCAGGGCGGTGTGAGCGTCGCAGCGTCAATAAGGGCGCCCGCATCGATGCCACTCCACAGTAAGCACACTTGTAAATATCAATCTCTCGCCAAAGAGTGTGTATGCACGTGCGTGTGTATGTTTTGTTGCGAGCTGGAAAGTCGATAACTACCGAGTGGAAGCAGCGTAACACAAAACATCGGCGAAAATCGTCTGACTGTCTGTCTGGCCGCTTGCTGTACGCGTTTTCCGCACAGCGAGTGCGAGTTGATACATTGTGTGTGCGCGCGCGCGCGGGAGAAAGAGTTTAGTTTTATTTATTTTTGTTGCTTTCACTAGTGACGCGCAAAAAAGGCAACAGATGCTTTTTTATTGTTATTTGTTGCACGTATGATGTGAGCGAAATGCATCATAGCAGAACTCGATTCCGGGAATGCATTTGCTCGCAACTTCGCTACAGTCGATAATGTACGTTTTTTGCTCTCCGCTTCTTGTCTGTAAATCAATTTGATGAATATTGACGCGTTTATGTTTGTTGTCTGTACTTTTGTTGCCATTGCTGTTGTGCTTTTATTTCACTTCATTGTTGCCCGGCGGTGCAGGGGCAGGCTGAGGCGAACCGTTTTACGAATGTGTGTTTACGCCAGCGATACAACACCAATCGATAAAGAGGCTATTATCTGATTACGTGGAGCTTAGTAGAAGCGGCAAAAAAGGATGCTGTTGAGCGGTTGTGCAACGCTTAATGATGGAAGCGAGTGCAACAAATGATAAGCAAACAGTGTGTATGTGCTATATTGTATCCTCGGGGAGGTGTGAAATTCCTCACTGAATGAGTTTCAATGAGACAAAAAAGCGGATATTTATCCAATTAAGTTTTGTAGAGCGCACGGTACCTGTCAATCATTTGCCTGTCATGTTTTGACACCTGTCAAACTATTTCCGAATAAACGTTAACCGGTAGTATATCTTGGCATCGTATGACAAATGACAGTTTTTCCCTCACATTTTAAACAAGATGCTATCGTACTACGATACCAAAAAGGAAGCAATTGTTCCGCATAAATTTCCCAAATGGGACAAATATTGCCATTCTTTCTCAAGCCATTCCGGTACGCTGTATTGCCGCTTGACTAATGGGGGCCCGGTTTTGTGATTTGATTTAATATTTTCCTTTCCTGACTTATTACAATGCCCGTTACATATGGGACAACATGTATTGCCCGTTTCTTTACTTTTCCATCGACCGTTCGACCAATTCTTTTGCCGCTTCATTCCATCAAAAAGCCATACCAAATTTCCCCTAAAACTACAGCGGCGAAGGTGATGGTGGAAAAGAATCTAAAAGAAAAATTGCCACCCGAAATCCTTTGACCTAGTTCGGTGGGTGCCGAATGCGTTTCCATTTACGCACCATTACACCGCGGGTCAGGGCTCGTAAACCGCCCCGAGTGTTTGATGCTTTGGGTGGGAATGAATGAGTGTGTGTGTGTGCTCATAAATTTCGGCACCTCTTTGCACCGCTCTCTCTCTCTCATAAGCTCCCTTCCTCAGCAAGCAGGGCAGCAGTTTATCTTGAGCCCACTGCTGCGCTCTTAACGATTTTGCAAGTTCGCGAAGCCAGCATTCGATCTCGTCAATAAATCTCACATCACTGGAAACACACACACACACACACACACACATTCAACAGAAGAAAGTGGCGTGTGATTCGGGGGCAGAAAGCGGCCGCGGGATCGATTCCTGAGCAGGGTCTTATTTATTCTTCGTCCAGCAGACCCGTCCAGCAGCATTCACCGCTTCTGGTGGTGTGGCTAAAGGGGCCCGGTAATTGCTAATGGTTCATTTCATCTACACGGCTGGTGTCACGGGAGCCGATCCAGGCGGGGGTCGGGAAATGGGAAAAAAACCATCAAACGTACGTGGTACTAGCGGCGCTTGACCGGGGGCTGCACACGCAATCGAGCTCGACGGCTCGAAGCGTAACGATCCGCAGCGCACATCCGCTGCGATTCTTTCAAGCTGTGTTCGGCCGGCAAGACCCAGGGCAAGGTAAGATCGATCGAGCCGCTGGGCAGGCATTTTTCTTCTCGCCTGTCACACGTGTGTAACATTCAATTGACTCGTAATGGGTGGTAGAACTGTATTAAAAAGGTTTGATTGCTCAAGCATTTCAATACCAGCTAGATCTTTTATGACATTTTAAACAACGTCATCTGTAAAGGGAAAGAGTTTGCAAGCTATAACATCAATTTTGAATTCGATAACATCATTTGAATCATATCAATTGAATAAATATTTATTTTAAATAATACTGGCATAAGAAAAACATATTTTTGGCATTTTTTCATGATTTTTTTAAAATTTATCTTAATTACTAATCTTTATTATCTTTACTAATCTAAGTATATTTCAAATAGATAGAGCTACTTCTAGCATAAAATGAGTGGTAACAAAGTTCTGTTCAGTGTCTGACCACTGGTTTGTCATTTAATTTTTTTATTCAATAGCCTAGTCTTGACTGAAAAAGTAATCAAATTAAAAAAAAAACCCAATTAGCAAATTTTTGGCAAATTTTACTTCCTTAATATCTACATATTAATTTGTAGACATTAAAAGTAAAAAACTAAATCAACTTCAGTCAAACTTTCCCTGTGGTTGTATTCCCTGTGGTGCTTCTTGGTTATACGTTTTTGCAATCATTCACTGAGAGCTTTAAGAAGATATTCTGTCGGCAGGAATCCAATCGTTCGGGCCTTGCAAGTCTATTAGGAGAATTGAAGAAATGTGTCAAATAAATAACTGCGTGACCAACACCTTCAGCTTGAGCCGTGTACAAACAAAATGATTCCATTGCGGAATGATGTGATACAAGGCAAGGTACACAAGTATCACACTCCCAAGACAACCTACAGCGCCTGGAACGTCTTTTCCTTCCTGTTCTCTTCACAATAAACTTCCTGAATCCCACACAAACACACATACACACACGCATGCACCACCTTCATGCGTCAATTTTACACCACCACCACCACCCAGATGTGTGACCGAAATGTCTCGGCCAGATAATCGGTTCACCACAGGAATCGGCAGTCCTGATTAAGTGTCGTGGACGCCCGATTTGCGCTCCCCCCTATTTAAAGTACCACACACCGAGCGCACGATGGCTGGCCACGAATTGGCATGCATTAAAGTAACGCCAAACGCCCTTCACGCGCACGATGCACTCTCGCACTACACAGTTCCAGGCCGCGATAGCGCAACACCGCACTTCCGAATCGTTCGATGGACCGGAAAAACGATTTCCATAAATTTTCTCTGCCCATCAATTATGCTTCGGCCGGCGGCTGATTGCTGGCTTCCGCCTGTGTGAAGCGGCAGTGGTGGCGCACCGGACAATAGGACTTGCTTTGGGTCTTTCGCTGGTTGCTCTCGCTCCTGCCCATCCCACGGTTTTCCCATCCCCGCATTTAATCGATGAAAAGTGGTCCTGGCACGGCGGGTGATGGGATTGCGCCCGGGTGCTAATGACCGAAAGCTTTCAGACTTTGCTGCTGGACAGGAAACGAGCCGAGCTGTTTCCTGTGGCGGTATGCCGCTGTTGCTGTCATTTCCGGTGCGTGTTGTACGCGCGGGCGAGAAGTTTTTCTTTTTCCTTCTCCCCTACGATGTCTTGCGTGTTACTTACTGTGGGCAGTGGGCTGTATTTGTATCATGCCTTGAACGAAGTTGGTTGTAAGATCTTGAAGAGTTGTGTAGGGTTGAGCACATTTGAGTTTTAGAGGAATTTGGTAAGATTGAATGGATATTTTTGTTTAATGGTGGAAATGTACAATAATCTCGTTAAAATAATCTCATTGCAAATACGGCAAAGAGTGGTACGAAATTTCATGCTGTAGAAATTCGTGAGAATTATAAGAAATATATAAAATTGAACCTGTCAAATTATTGTGATTTTTTTTGCTGCATCCTTCTTTAGAGGCAATTTTAGTCTTGATTAATTATTTAATATTACGTCATTCAATTCAAATCATTCATTCATAAAAACTATAACTTCATTGTCAATATGACTATGACCTATCGTTGGAAGAATCCAAATATAGAGTGTGTTTTGAGTGATTTCACACGCGTCGCAACTTTTATCGCAACCGCAGCATTTGACCGTTGAAGCGCATCAGTTGTTTTTGAAACGTTATCACCCTTAAGACAACCTTCGCACTTATCATCGCAAGCGCGGATCACAATATCACAATTCCAGAGTTGCGAGTTCAACGAAGTATCCAACTACAAGAGTATAAACGGATGCAGCGCAGCTGACCGCTTGAAGACATGGTTGTTAACATGTTTTTAAGAGATTTTTTGAAGAAAAAAAAATCAAAATACTTTTACTGATAAAGTTACAATTAAAAGGGACAAACACTTCACCCAATTCTGTACATTAGATCCTGGGGTTTAGGCATTACTGTGAAAACGTATATAGGCGCAGGTTGAATGATTACAGTGAAATCTTCCTCAGGTGAATCTTCAAAGGACTGTCAGCTTAAAGAGATATTCATGATGAAGGAAAATAATGAAAGTGTTATTATGAAGTATTCAAAAAACCACCAAAAAATCTGGCATCTTTAGACCAATATTTTTGTAAGCTGTCTTTCAACATCTATCTTAAAGGATTTAGGCTCTAAAATGTTTTTGCAACTTAGAAAATATTCGCCTCCGGGAGATTTTGATCTACAAGAAACAAAAAATGTATTTAATATGGTGGGATCGTCAAAATATTCATCATAAAGAAGTAATTTATCTTGATAAGACTACATTTTAAAGAGATTTCACTGTATTTCAAGCAGCAACAAGAAGATTGTCTACCAAAGGCATGAAAGGCATGATACCGTTCCGAAAACAACTGATGCCTTTGTCCTGTCAATTGCTGTGGTTGCGTTAAACGGTGCCAAGCTTGCGAAATCAAGTTAAAACCCCTTGAAGGAGTTTGTATTGTTTTCATATTTTAGATAAAGCCCTGTTTTAGATATTAAAAATCCCAATAATCTTTTGAAGAAACAGCAAAACAAGCTCCAGATTAGTCTCATTACCAAAATTGATGTCCTTTATTCAATCTATTTCAAACATAAAATGGCAAATTGATTTGCTGCTGTCAGTATTATTTATTTCAAGTACGGTTGCATTCAGAAGCCAACAACAACCATTCGCAGAACCCAGCAAAAGATCATTTGTTGAGACTTTGGCAGGCAAACTTTTCCGTTCCACCTCACTTGCGGTGGTGAACGTCTGTTGAGTGGAGGATAAGAATTTCACTCACAGCTGAACCGTATCCTTAACCTTCTTCCCCACGTGTAACGCGCGCACAAGAAGCCCACCAGTCGGGTGCGAAAAGTAAATGAAAAATATGGCCCATTTCCTGGGGCAATGCCTTTCGATGGCCCCCTCCGAATCCAAACTCGATTGCTTAAGCCGAGTCCGAAATCCTTTCTGCCGGATTGAAACAGAACACGGCCTGCCGGAATGAATGAAACGAAGCAGACTTTCAGGTTTGATTTGATTAAGCGGATCCCTTTCCTTTCTGTTGGCGTGGGTTTGTTTCTCCCGGTGGGCTTGCTGATAAGATGGAAGTTTTGTCCCCGCCCTTCTTTACGAAAATCTCTCCTGCCAAGCCCGCACAGGTGGGCAGGAAGGAGGGTCCCTTTTTATCCCTTTTCGATACATCGATTGTACCGACATGGGCCAACGCACGGCTTTGTTCGTGCTGCGGGACGAACTTTAAGCACGATAAAGCAGAGCAAAGCCGACCGGAAGCCAACATGGGTAAAGCTGAGCCTCTATCGGGGAGGGCAAGAAAAAAGGTGCGCTTATGTTAAGAAAGGTGATGTAAGCATTAAGTCGTCACTGGGCCGTTTATGTTGGCCAACGGTTCGATGCGTGCTCACCTTCATCTTCAGCCCAATGGATTGGAATGTGTTTATCGGATTTACTTCCGGGTGGAGCCAAGGAGCAACGAAAAGTAAGAAAGAAACAACCCTCAAAAGAAAGATCGAAAAAATGGAGCTGAAATTACATGATCCCGAAAAGGGAATGTAAGTTCCACCTGCACTCTTAAATCGACTCTTTAGCTTCGCTCGATGGTCGGAAGAGCTCGCTGGTACATGTTAGCTTTTTGATTTTATATTCTAAATGCGCTGTGAAGGTGCTGGGAAAATAGGATTTGCCCCGGCACCAGAAACAAAAGCTAGCTTTAGCGAGCGAGAGAAATCCGCTTAATTTTAATGCTTTCATTCTCCGGACCGATTCCCCGTGTCCGTGTAGTGTGTGTCAAGCTTTCCCCCCGGATCGGGAAACGACTCCAGCCATTCGACGCCTTTCGCTGCCAGAATCGTGCAGGCAAAAACGGAATTGCATCAACAGTACCGAGCGCGGTCGCTTCATGTTTAGCGAGCAGCTTTTTTTTTCATTTCACTCTCTAAGTCTATGTGAGGATGAGTTTTTTTTTCTTCTACGCGCAGCAGAAGTCTTCTTCCATACGGTCGTGTCTACATTTACTTTCCACCGACAGTCAGTTCTTTTCATGTTTGTCCAGGTGCACACTTCATTCCGTGCACTTAAGCACACCAGTGTGAAATACCCCGGCAACTGAGCTGGGGATGATGGCGGCACACAAAGGTTACAATCACGCCCGTCAAGTGACTGCACTGGCTGTGGGGGGAGTGTGCCGTCTGTGCCGCAGTGCCGTGAGTGGTTCTCTCGTGGGTTAAATTTGGCATGCGTTGTTGACATAATGATTGCTTCACTCAATCCCTTTACACCAGACACCAGGCACCCGGCACAAAATGGGATGCAAAGTGTGGCAGGAAGGTGGAGTGATTTCTATCCTAAAGTAAAATCCTTCACAAACACATTTAAATGCACACTATTCGGAAAAGTGTTGCAGAAGAAAGGTCACTATCGTATAAAATACCTTCCTCAAATATATTGTGTGTAATGTATGAGACATGTTATTTGTTAAAAGACTATATTGATTATAAACTATTTTGTGCAATAAGCTTGAAACATGTTTGCTCGTATTTGTTCTTTTAAAAATTGTTATATTTATGAAGTAACCAGCAAAAAAATTAAAAAAAGTATTGAAAAATAATTGAATGAATAGACAAATTGATAAAAAAACTCATATATGGAGTTTAGAAAGAAATAAAAATAATAATAAATAAATAAATAAATAAATAAAGAAATATATAAATAAATAAATAAATAAATAAATAAATAAATAAATAAATATTTAAATAAATAAATAAATAAACAAATAAATGAATGAATAAATAAATAAATAAATGAATAAATAAATAAATAAATAAATAATATACAAATAATGAATAAATATATAAATAGATAAAAACATAAACATCATTAGCTTATTAAGTAATATGAAAATAAATACAGGTTTGCTAGAAAAAATATGAAAAAACGCGATTTTTTGTGTTATGAAAGATAAATTAATATTTCATACACGAGAGGAAAGTTTATATTAAACAAAAATAAATAGAAAAGGTAATTAATAAAATACAAAATAAATTGTTGCTAGTTGAATAATTTTAGAATGGCAAAACATGAATTTTGTGTTGATGGCGTTTCTTAGTGAACCTGAATTCTTAAATTGCTCCATTTTTAAATAACTTTGTATCTTTTTTCTCTCCATTTTGCACTCCTCACCAGTCTGCCAACAACCAATCCAAACAATATGCCACTCTCAGCGCTCCATTCACCTTCAGCTGAAACCAAACTTTCAACAGCAGATGTCTGTGTGTTTGTGTGCTACAGCTGACGGGACATTTGTATCACTATATCCTGGAGTTGTTTGTATGTTTGTTGCTTCTGCATAACTCTGGGAATATTTTTTACTATTCCTGTATATATATATGTGGTTTAGTGTGTGCTAGAAACTAGTTTGAGGACGAATTTAATTCGTTAAAATACACAATTAATAAAGCATAGGAATATAGCAATTTTTAAGTGAAGTACCAGGCACCTCCATCATCCCACAGAAGGCTAAGAGTTTGTGGAGTGTAAAGCATTTTGGAAAGTTTTGCTTTAACATTCATTCTGGAAAATAAATACAATGAAAACCTTGTTTATGTGTCATAAAAATTGTGTACAAAAATTTCGAGGTGTATCAATATAGGTTTCACAAGCTACGAAGATGTTAAAGTTGGTTCATTGCTATTTCGCATTACATTTTGTAAATAAGATTTATTTTGCAAAACTTTTTCCAGATAAGATAAAATCGTTTAACCACTTCCACGAGTGATGAAATACCATGTCCTACTATGCGATGGATTTTAAAAATTCACAAAAAGTGCAACACATTAATGTTTCAGTTTATACTCTTTACTTCAGGTCGCAGTTAGTTTGTCTATTTGCTCGTTCGTCTGTCATTTACAGTTTGTCGATCCATTCCAACTCTTGTCACACGTTTTAACTCGAGCGTTTTTCAATCTAAAACAAAACAAACATCAATCCTGGATAGGTTTTTCCTCTACATTTCGTTTGCTTAGTGGACGTTAAGTGGTCTATCAGACTTTTTTCTATCAGACTTTTGGTGCAGAGTTCTTCTGTGACAGTTTGATCTTAACGTGATAATTGAAAAATAGCGCTGAGTGGTTACGGGGTACATTTTTCTTGAAAAGAGAGCCTTAAAGAATAAACTTCTTTAAAACTAACAAAATAGTGGTTTGATGTAACAAAGCAGTGATTTTATGAAGTTTTTATACAACGATGATATTCCTTGTTTATGTATACAAACATGAAAAATTAGGCTTCAATTTATACTATTTGTAAAAATTTTATGTATTTGAATTTGTTCATTCAAGGGGAAAATTCCACTGAAGAACGGTTGCCAATCAGTTCCAGTAAGAAGTGTCTTAAAAATGCAGCGTCTTCCAATGAAGCTGCCAGTGCAGCTGAAAGTACAGCTAGCGCACACACACACATTCACACAAAACAAACTTCTCGCGGAAGTGAAGCAACACTCCCTTCTTCCCCAACCCTCTGAAGAGATTGATAAAAGAGCATAATAAACTTCTGCGCCAACTTAATTTATACAATTTTATACAAATAGAAAACTGCACAACTGCTCGCTGCAATTGGAACTAGTGCGCTAGGGATGGGAAAAACGAAAAACGGTTCACTTCGCTCGGATAGTCTGACTTTTTTATTTCGCAGTTTTTGTAGCATCCCTACCCTTATTTGCTTCACTTGATGACTGAATGTGATCCTTTGCAGTTGGATAAGCATTCAAGTTTTGCACGTGGGATGTAGGAGGATGTGGTGCACTTTTTTTTTGCGCACGATGTAGCGTGGGACAATAAAATGCATCAAAGCTTCGTTTTTTTTTCACTGGCTCATTGAAGGTACTGTCTAATGAAACATGAAGATGATGAAGGCTGCTCATCCTCGACACTTAAAGGTATTGCGTAGAGTGAAAAAGGCCGGAAAAGATTTAGGATGGGAGTCGAGGTTTTGAAAATATGTGTGGAAAAATGTAGCACCAAGTAAAATGTAGTTACAAGATGCTTTCAGATCTTAACGGCAGATCTTAATTATAATAAATGGCAAAACATTAAATTATGTAGATAAAATGTATTCTGAATGTATTGAATAAAATTTTTACAATTTTTTTTAAACAGACCCTGGCAAAGCTCTAAAAATAATACCAAATGAAGTCATCATACTCGAGAAAAAAAGCGTAGAGGAGGAATATTGTTTAGATTGCACGCTACATTTGGCGTGAGCCATCGTGGCCCCAGATTTCGGATGAGAAATTGAGGTAAAAAAAAGAAAAAAAGAAGAAATGGAGAGCAAAAAAAAACACAAAAAGTGCAGCGAGTTGAAATGAAACTTCCGTTTTGCTGACTGGTGCAATAAGACGGAGCCTGTCCAATCGCACCGTACCGCTGGAAACAAGATTTTCCTTTCGATTTACGCAGACTAAGGATGCGGCGTCCCAGTATTAGCGTTTCTATCGGATGCGTTTACTTGTTTCCCCCCTTTGTTGCTCTATCCTGCCTCATTCGTTGTCTGCTGCAGCTGAAGCTCAAGTCGGGAAGAAAGTTTTCCAATTTCTCGTTCCATTTGGGGCACGTGCAGGGAAGGGTCTGTGAAACCGAGAGCAAAGCAAAGTTTTACTCGCGTAGAAAGTTTTCCCTCCCCTGTAAGCTTTCCTTCAGCAACATCACCGTCAAGCGAAACGCGTACACGAACCCATGAACACATTCCGACATGTGCCAAAGCGATTCGCGAGGAATCGGTTATCGGGCTCGTTCTTGTGCTTCTGCCATTTTTACCAACTCTTCACTTCTTGGCTTCGATCCTCGCCACTTCTGCAGGCACCACTTAGCACCACCCGTCTAACGATCGGATCGTGCGCGGATCCGCTTAAATGAGAAGACTTTATCGAAACAGCCGAAGGAATGTTATGAGATTAACTCATCATTAAGTTTATTTCTTCGCCTTCGTAACGCTGCAACAAGCAGATGCACTTTCCGATGCAGGGCAGGATGCAGCGTTTGCCGTGCGCGGTGGGAGGACTTTTTTGGTAATTAACACTTTATTTTGATGAGAGTTCGTAAAACGAAACGAGGCACGCAGAAAGCAGTTGACGGTTTGCGAAGGTAGGGAGATGGTTTTTGCTCAATCGCTGGCGTTATGAGTTTCGGTCGTAAGTAGCTGTTGATTAAGCGGTGGAACAGTGTGGCTCGGGTTGGGTTTGGATGGGGGTGATCGTTTTGTCTGTAACAGCAGTTACTGTTGAATCGCTATCTAGAGCAGCGGAAAAAAAGTTAAGATAGTATTACGATTTGGAGCGATTTAAAAAGCGGTAATCAGACTGATTGAGTTTACAAAATCACAGTTTTAATGAACTGTCTAATAGCGTACTTAACGTTTAGTAGGGATTTGAGAACATCTTTTTTAATGTACAAATTGACAGTTTCTACTGGTTACTCTAATCCAGAAAACATCCCTCCAAACGATCCAAAAAGGATTGACTCACTTACGTGCTTATATTTCAACTAAATACCTAGCATTGATTTGAACTATTCCAACTAGAAACTGTTCCAACAAGAACTCTAACACGCAACCAAATATCAGACCATCGCTCCCTCGAGACAAACATGCGAACAAGAAACACTTTCACTTCTATGAATAATAATTACCAGCCGGCTCTCCGAAGCCCAACAAAAAAGAACACTTCAAATTTGGCATATAAAATCGTGTACCTTCTTATCTTGCGCACAATTTAGCGCCATCCTTCAATGCCACTCATGCGGCTCATCACCATTACCGGCCGGCAACGAAACATGCCAAGCAGGGACACCGAGAAACAGAAGTGAAAAAAAAACACACACACTACCACGCTGTCAAATCAAACGCAACCGTTCGATTCGTTTGGTCGGAAAATGTTGGCCTGTCAACTCCCGCCAGCACCAGCACCTCCCGATGACACGGGAAACGTGTCGATAGTGCAAATTTATGCCGATCACGATTTATTACGCGGGTTAGGTCGCTGCCCATCGATCTTTCCGCTCACGATACGGCAAGTGCTTCGATTTGCGCGGGGTTCATTGTGAAAAAGCGCAAAGCTTGCGGCAGGCGTCCACCGTACGCACCGCCACCATATCTTGCTTCCACCTTTTTTTCCCGAACAGTTAACAGTTGCACGCTTTGATTCGGGGGGCGCCCGAAGAGCAATCAACGGTAAACATTTTTCATTATTATTCGGTCACAAGCAATTAATATCAAAAACAAACCACGGGCCGCTGTCGGCTGCCTTTTTTGTGTATGTGTGTGTGTTGTTGTTCGTTTGCTGTTGTGCTGCGTTTGCTTTTCAACTCAGCCGCGGGAAACTTTCGGCGAGGGCTAGTTGAGGCTGAGGAACCGTTCGCGACAGGAGCATAACAAATGGAACTCGAGCCAAATTATGATGACCCTGCCGGTCGAGGGCGTGGTGGGCAGTTCGTGTTCGTTCGGAGGGTGCACGCTTTATCGATACAGACCCGTTGGAGAACGGTGATGATAAATGTACCTACTACCGCAACTTGCTTGCTGTTGAGCAGGCTCATTTTTCAATGCAATTGCAATATTTAATCAATTCTGGATTTTTGATTGTGCGGTTTTTTTATCGTAACCTAAGAATAAATCAACTTTTGAAACTTTTCATTTCCTTTTAATGTGGAACTTTGGGGTGTCAGCGGAGTTAAATTATTCAAAATTATGAATTCATCATAGTTCCAGATAAATAATGCACAGAATAATCGATACCTTTTGCACCGTGTCTGTGCCCATGTACCTTCTCGTGCAAACCCGCAGGCCACCACTCTGTAGGCGCACAAAAACACACTCTACAGTGCATTCACTTCCCTGCCCTGCCCGACGGGGCGAAAGTGTGAAACTTTGCTCGCACACAGGCACGACCGAAAACACGCACCTCAAAAATTAACCTCCTGTCACGATCCTGCAGGTGGACCCGTCAACGCGGGCCCGAAAGCGAGGAAGTTGTTTAAGGTTTCATTTTTCCGCTCCAGCTGCTAAATAGTCTGCGACAGCCCGACAGCAAAACAGCATGTAGCTCGGTGTTGGGGTTGTTGTTTTGTTTGGTTTTTGTTTTTTCGTGAGTCGAGCTGGAACGATTGTCGGGGCATCAGGCCAACGTTGGCCAGCTTTCGGTAGTGTTTTGCAGCGTTCCTTTAGGCATGCTCGTAGAATTGGAGTTAGCTGATTGGAAAATGTTAAGGTAAAAAAGTTGACTATACAAAAAAAAAGAGAAAAATATATTAAACGGATTGGAAAGGGATTTATCAATAGTATTGGACTTTTTTCATTGAATAGAAAATAAAATAGAAGATTTATTAAAATATAGATAATATTATAACATGCTCATGTCGACAAAGTGTTACAATCTAAAATGATCACGCAATTTTTATATATTTACATTAATTTGCAAAAATACGAAAAACAAATCATTTCCAAAGGTATCAGTGAATAATAAAACTGGAAAATACGTCAGCTCTATTAGAATATTTGAATCACTTATTTTATTGTTAAGATTTTCATCATTTGTTTTTTTTTCAATTTTTTGACTTCATACTTCATACTTATCTTCGACTTCATGACTTCATAGCTTCCGTTGGCATTAAAAACGACGATGTTTGCATTAAAAATGATCAATACAGAAAAATAGGATAATTTTGATGAAATTGATTGAAATATCGATTGTTAGGCATTAAAATAAAAATATAAATTCTTTTATTTTGTCATTTTATTCATATTATTTTCATTCAGTATCCACCATCAAAGCTAAGAAATGAATACCTAAACCTAATAAATATTTATATAAGGAATATTAAAAATAAAAATTCCATTAACAATAAGAAATGAAAAACTTCTGGTTTTCCTATTGGTTTCAAGTATTGAATTTTTGAAAAAAGATCATTTTAAATATTTGAATTTGTTTTCAAAACTACAAACAGAATTAAAAAAATGATCTCCACAAAACTATGTTACACGCACCAAGCTCCGCGTAAGCCGTTGTAAGGATTTTAACCTTGCAAACTGGAAGCTGCATTGAGCACAAAATCTGCAATTTAAATTTTTATACCACTTTTACAACCGTTCTACACACCGTCGATACACACTACTTGCTCTGTTTTTATCCCGTCTCAACCCTGTTTGTCACTTTATATGCCCGCCCGTTCGTCTGCTGGCAAAGAGCGGAACCGAATATAGTTGTGAACGAAAATACTATCACCATTGAGGTTGTTTTTCCGTCCGCCGGGTGCGTGCGAACGCCCTAACTGCCTCAATCAATGTGTACAAGGCAAAGCATAAAAAGGTAGCAAATAAAAAGTAACCTTCCTGCACGCTCTAAAAAAGGCATACACGGGTTTTTTCTTCTTCTCTCTGTTAAGCCAAACTACTACGCTAGTAAAGTGAAACAATAGTAGCACACACGATTTATCCACCCATGTCCGTCACGCTTCCGCCACAGTTTTTCTAAATTATTGATGCACTACGGGTGAAAATACACATCTCGCGGCTCGCTTGATCGCCCACACCCACTGCGATAGCTCGCTAGCTTTTTTGCCATAGGAACATAGCTTTAGGCTTTCAAATCTGCGCTAGCTATTTTATTTTTCTGCTTACCATTCCACACAAAATTTTGCTTTATTTGTTTTACGTGTAGGGTTCGTGTGCTCGCGTGCTGAGCGGTTCGATGTTGTTGACTCGCTTTGATTTATTTGTCTCACTGCACTACTTCCCCAACCGTGCCCCAGCACGCACCCAGGCGAGTCCGCCGATTCCAGGCCAGTTTTCGACGATCGACTTTTTTCCTGCTTCGGTTCATAAAATTAGTTTCCATCGGAAAGGATACTACCCCACACCGTCGGGCGGACTGAAACCAAATCCTGTGTCATGTTTCAAACGGGACGCGCTTTTCGGGTGCTACCAAATTTCCGTGACGTTCGTGTTGGGAAAAGGTGTCTGTATCGGATTCACTGCTATCGAAATATTGCAACTGGTGGAATGTGATCGCTTTGGCTGTTTCATTGCCATTCGAGCCCGGCTGAAACAAGCGTAGCATACAAGACCCAACAGCGAAAAAAAATGTAAAAGGCATTAAAAAATCACACCACTCGTGGTGAATTTTCTGCTTCACTGCCAATTAAATTTGTCTATCAAATAGTTTCGTTTGAAATATTGCCTACCCCAAAATTGCCAGCCACGACCCGGAGACGGCGCAAAACATCAAACTCACCGCTGGGGGAGGAATAAAGCGAAAAAAAGCAGCATTGAATTGTATTCACTATGAACATGTTCAAATTATAAGCATGTCCATTCCGGCTTGGCGTGTCTCGGTTCGACTCCCATCGTGTTACCGGAACCGGTATCACTTGATACTGGATCGAGTTTTACGGGTGCGAACGTGTAAAGTTTCTTACGACGTCCGTCAAACAACAAAAAAAGGAGATACGCATGCAAGCACAGTAAAGTGACTATTAATTTCCAGCGGCGCCTAAAGCAGCCTTTCATCATAAATCAACCGAAAAGCGGACAGCTCATTAAATCGAAGCAAATTTATTTCGCTCGTGGGAATATCGTCTGGGGCGATTTTTGAAGGATGGCTTGTGAGTAGGATGGATTGTGCATAGCCATCATGGATGGTAGTAACATATTGAACGGGTATTGTATTCTTCCAGCAATAGTAGAGTGTATATCTTTTTTTTTGTTTTTTGTTTGGTTTAAGAATAACAATAGTGAACACTCCATGGAGAGCCGTTTAGGTGAATGAGAATAATTTGTGAGCTGTTTACTCTCTCAAGGGATGATTTGGGACTATCAGCAGAGGCTATTTAAAGGATATCAGGTCATCGTTGCTTTTAAAGGCTTGCAAATACTTTTATTACAATACAGGGTTTCCCAAAGATTTGTGGTATTTGGTTTCGGACACAAACTTCGACGTATCTGTACATGCTGGACCTGGTATTAGGTTCTTTTGAACAAGTTTTAAACTCCTATCAAATGACTGGATTTGTTTAGCGATGATTTTGGTTTTAATCGTTTAATCATTTCTGTAAACTCAGATATAGGTTAAAGTTCAAAGAAAATCACCCGGTGAATACGATTTATTCGGAGGATCTTCATTGGGAGAATCTGTCGAGTTTTCTTATTCAGTTTTTTGGAATATACCAATTGAATGAAGATAATAATCATGTCCTTGTTGCAATGAATATAAGTTTTCTTCCAATGATATTGTACCAATGTATCGATTTATGAACCTTACATAGTCTAAAAGCACTAATTTAAGTAAATTCATGAAGGATCTTCATGATCCCGATGGATTAATGAATAAACATATGAAACATATTAAACATATTAGCTTTGATATCATTTGTATTGCCACTTCAAACAAAAACTTTAGTCTTTCGTTCTTGTCCCTGTTTATGTTCATGTTTCCAAGCTTAATCTGCATAACATAACAATGCTACGACTATAATCAGTGTTTGATACCAAATTTTATAGATTCAATGTTTGATTTGAAGTGGTTGAGGCACGATTTTACCTTTGAGCTTGAAGGCTAGAATTTTGTAAAAACACGATTGTTTCATAATTTACAATTTGTTAGGCAAACAGTATTTTTTGTTTTTTTTTTTAAATATTCTAATTTGAATGGAAGTGTTTCTTAGGATTTAATCGACCTAATTTTTGCTCAATTTATTATAATTCGAATTAATGCATGGAATTCTTCAAAACGACCACAGCATCTTTAAAACATTCGTTGTCTCTCAACTCTGCTACTCTTGGCGAACGACAGACAACTTCATACCAACAGTAAACGTCACTCCCAGCACAGCTAATCCACCGAACAACTATTTACTGTTGCTAAATAATTTGCCATCCTTTCGCTGCTCAAACTACCACCCTTCCCCGGACGGACGGGAACTTGCAATCTCTCACAACAGCAAACACCAAAGCAGCACCCCATTTCAGAGCGAGCGCGTCGACCACCCGCCCGCGAAGAAGCCAACGAGCAACTGAAAACACACGCGGGGCCGTCGCTTCTTCAAAAGAATTCTTCGCTGGATAAATATTTGCATTTCCTAATTCCTGGCATAAATTATCGCATCGAAGCCCTGCGGCGTCCTTGAAGTCGCCCGAGACCGCTTTCTTCGCTGCAAAGACGCGTTGCGAGATGGCGGGCTGCGAGTGAAAACTTTCACTATTTCTTGCCCCTTTCATCCACCGTACCGTATGGCGGGTGTTCTGGAGCAAGTATTTAAGATGCCCGCGCTGGGAGCACCCTTTTTGGAAGCATTAGTAACGGTTTGTTGAGCCACAGCGCCGTCAGTACTGTCACTGACAGACGCTCTTCTATGCTTTCTTCCTCCGTGCTGTATTAAAGGGTTGAGATTGTGTGCCGCCCCTCGCAGCAGCAACCAAAACACGGTTGATTTATAGCAGCTTTAAGATGGTACACGTCTACGTTTAGCCACAACCGCAAAGTCTTTTACGCTTTCGGTATCTATTATGCCCAAAAACGGAACCGTGCCTGGGTGGGAGCCGCCCCGGTTTTGTGCGTTGTCTTTACGTTGTTATCGTTGTAAATTTATAAATATTTATCAGACGTGCGGTGCGAGATACGGAACCCGTACGGGTTAAACATACATCCACTGTTGACGCGTTTGTTTTTCCATCAATCGAGACGACCTTCGGTGGGTTCGGGATGGGAAGGAAAGGAAAGGTTTCCTCCAGCACGCCGCCACCCGCACAAAACCGGGTGTACCGATGTAAACATAAAGAGGTCGACATCAATCGAGTGAAATGCTTCGGCAAGAATCAGTTGAGCAAATATTTGTGCGACCGCAAACGCATCGCAACGCAAAGGCAGGGGTTAAGGCAGATCCCCAGCGTCCCCGAAGGAGTGCGACAACTACGTTTCTCCATTTAAGTGACATCGAATTTGGGTATCGATGAAATTCATTGCCTTACGTACGTTACACAACATCTTTGTATCATCGTGCCTCGACCCCTTTTCTTGCTCAGCAGGATCAACGGTGGGTGTGTAGGTGGAAAGGGTTTCCTTACGCTTTCAAGCACGACAAGCTTAAACACCTTTAGCCCATGAATAATAGAGCACCCAATTTCCGTACTTGGCCGACCGAACCGGAGTAGCAGACGCCGGCTTCACAGTATGGTTTGCTTTCGTATTTGGAGTTTGGGAAACTCATCTCAAGTGTGCTACCGGCAAGATACATTCATTGCATAAGCTTGCGTTGGAAGGAAGGAGCCCGCCCGAAACCAAACGTCTGTGCAGTTGAAATACATCTTAGCACATTGTGGGTCGCACTTGACAGTGTACAGCACGAGGTATCGATTGAGTGGGCAATAAAATGAAACTGGAAATCGAGCAAAATCGAGCTGCTCGATACGTTACATGTCATTGTAGCAGCGCTGAGATATTGGTGGCTACGGTGGTTCCCCGCTCCGGCGATACGATTGATTCATTCTGGCATGAAATGTTGAACCGATCGAAAAGTTCTTGCGAGTGTTTGGGTGAATCTAGCCGAGAGCCGTGTCTTGCAAACGTTGTAGACCAAGTTCTGTATACCAAAAACCGACTGTGACGGGGAAGCGGGATGTGTTGCTCTTAAATGGATATTAAATATTGAATAAATTAAATACTCCCCAAAGGCTCGCAAACGGTTTTGTGGCAAGTGCTGAGGGAAGAGCTGATGTCCTACCGATGTCCTCCGCAACTAGGATTTTAGCCCCGGCGTTGGTTGTCCACAAACGAGGGTTTTGGAACAGTTGGGACGAGAAAATCCTTTCACTACTTTGTGGTTTCAATGTTGCGGTCCTCAAGACAACGAGCAATAGTTGGGAGAGCAGCTTCACTGCTGCTTGTTTGTCAACAACTTTGGAAGCATTCTCACCGGCTGGGATAAGAGAAATTGAATTTAATATGCAACATGAGGGTAATACATTTTATTACCCACCACCTGCAAGAAAGATGCTTGGATTGAGCTACTCGTCAAGAACGATGACTGTCTTGGAACCGTTCGCTTCTACAGTAGCTGAAATTAGATCCTTTAGTCCTGTTTCACTGTCTCCTTTGGCGTGAGACATGTGAAGAAGTATTTAGCTGTACTAGTTGAAACTCTCAAGGGCATTTATGTCTAGTTTAGTGCTTCCGAATCAGATTTAAGGATGTAATTCAGTAACATTAAACCAGCGGCTTCTTTAATATCCTAATGGCCATTAATTCTTAACTAATTTTTGATACATTGCCGGCTTTTACGACTCTACAACACTGCGTATTCCCGTGCGTATTCCAATTGAACAAGAATCTATGACTTTCGACCAATTTTGGTTCTGTCTCTAAACGGCTGCTGCTTTTACCCTGGTGGGCTGTCCGTCCGTTTCAAACAATGCATTTGCATGAAACAACCATTTTGCAACGATTTACTGCACAAAAAGGTGCTAAGAAGCCTTGGGTGCAAATAACGACTCGTGTTTATCCGTGGTCGTGTTTGGCACGAATTTCCCTCCTTGCCATCGGCTTAATGATACCAAACAGGCTCATGATCATCGACTTTACTTTAACCTCAACGCTGTCCGTCGTCCACAGCGGACAACAGTAGTAAAAACCCACCACTAGTCGGTTGTCTGTGAGTGTGTGTTTTACGGGCTGGAGGAGGCTGAAAAATCTTCCCAACTGGTAACGAGCCTTCCTTTGCTTCAATGGCATGGCTTGGCTAGCGGTGGAATGCGAAACGGTGGAGGATTATGTAAATTAAAGGATATTGAGAGGCTGGTTAGAACTAACCCGCCTCGCCCAGTTCGGAATGGGTGTTTCGTTTTGTCGAATCGACACTGGTGTCCGTGCCGATGACCACTTGAGCAGAAGTCGGACGGAGCAAAGGGACCCCGATTTCTTGCTCTTTGCGTACGAGGCGGCTGTTGCGGTGGCTGTTGTTATCGGTTGTCCTGATTATCGGCGTTACGAGGTGGCAAGAGTTCTATGCAAATCCTACGCCACCGACTAGAATGCGCTCTCCGTGACAAACCCCCGTCTGCAGCGGATTGTGGTTTTTCACAACCAGCATCATCATCATCATCATCACTCTCTTAAGGGTGAACGCCTACTGGTCATTCTGGCAGCCGTTTCTTCCCTGCCACTGTCAAGATCGAAACGGCCCCCGCAAGTGCTTCTCGGAAGTTCATTCAAAGATAATTGATCCAACCATTGCGATGGTGCGGACCGTTCCGGTACGCTCTCCACCACAGTCCGATTGCTCGGGTAATGGCGATGGAGTAGTCGTACACAAAGTGGTGATCATTGATGGTCGATTTATCATTCGATGGTGCAACCGATGCGAAGACCTTGTGGCCCTGTTTGTCTGCCCCTGTCATAGAGCGTTGGAACGGATGGGAAGGTAGCAGCAGAAAGCAGAAAACTCATTATACTGCTGCCAACTGCTGCTGCCAATTGGTCCAGCCCGGAGTGATGAGTTATGGCTCGGGGTTCGCTGGAGCCGTAGCCGGTTCTTAAGAGTGGGGCGCGTGCTGTATGATAAGCTCACATCAAGTGCAGAAGCGTACCATTTGTTGACGTTTCGATCTTAGCGAAAGTGGGTAAGCAAACCATCAAGCTACTGAATGAGTGTTGTTTTTTTTTTTTTTAAATTCAATGTTCGTTTCATGAGTTTGTCTTCAATTTGAAACGTTCAAAGAAAGGTTTTAATATTTTCATTAAAAACATGTCGAATTCAACAGGTTGTTCCAATATTTTCAAACTTTGTTTTTGTCATTCAGTATAATAACTTTGTTCATGTTTTTTTTATCTTTTCTTTCAGGTAAGCTGTTTTATTTATCTTTGCCGTGGATCCAGTTCATCAATAGGGTTTTGGTAAGATTTTATAAAATTCGAAAATATTCTGTGTATACCAAGCTTGTAACGCTGTCATTAACATAAAAGTTTATTGGTGTATTTAACTGCAAACTTAAATAATTTGCTCCACCATTACATTTCTGCAATAGTTAATAAAAATTGGCTGTTCGTTTCAATATTTATGCATAAATATTTTATGCTCTCTCACCACACCCTACAAACGACCAAAAAAGCTCAATCATCTTTCTTCGCACTTGATCCGACGGTAATTTGTCACGGTTTGTCAGAAATCATAATTCTCACAACCCTCCCTCACTGGGCTTCACGTCGGTTACCATCAACTTATAAAATGCAACAAAAAAAAAAACCAATAAAGAATCACAATCTCAAACAATTATAGTTTGTGTGGCGGTTGCTGATCGTTTCGCTTCAACCATTAACCACGCTCACGTTTCGACACTTCAATTTTATCCATTTTGACTAGCCATCCCCACGCTTCGGACCACTGACTGGTCAGTGCGGCGCGGGTACGTTAGGGTTTGGTGAGAAAAAATGTTTATTTTTATTTTCATTTCGAGAGAACAAAAAAAAACCCTCCATAACGATTTACCCACCTCGGAGGGCATAAATTGGGGCGAAAGCAGTTTTATGGTTCATTTGTGCAGTTTGGCCGCCGTAAAACGCTTAGTTAAGCGGGTGCGGAAAGAACGTGATGTAATTTACACTACAAGTGGAGAAAAAAGTTTGAGTGTGCTTACTTTTTGTTGTTGTTGTTGCTTTCTCCAACGAGGGCGTCCGACGAAAACAAACAAATGGGTTTCGATCGTAAAAGAAACTCAGCTACTGTTGCTGCTGACCCGTACCGGACCAGGGCCGAACAGTTGTCGCAGTGGATTTATTTTATTACAACACCGAAAGCAGTTTCATGGAGACGCAATGATAAATAGGGGGCCAAATGATCGTTTAAATGACCGTGGTATGGTTTCGCACTTCACCGCGATGCAATAAGTGCTGCTGACGCCAAACAAGTCTTGATTGCGTCACAAATAATCCGGTTTGAAGGACTAAACTTTGCTATGAGAACGCCTAAAAGTATGCAAAATAAAATATTTACAAGTTATATATTTTTTACATGACATCTACATTTAATTTTAGTTTTTCTTAAGGTTTCTCAATCAGGCTCAGCATTAAAGCACAAGCATAAATAAATAAATGCCAGTGCACAAAAATTATTGCCACAAGCACACTCCTTGCAACATGCTTCTCCCCAAAATGCAACAAATCTTGCTCTACATTGTTGCGAACTATCTTTAATTAAGCTCGAAACATCAAAAGAGACCGCCGGCATTTTAGTTCTGTTGTTGTTGCTCTATTCCTTCACTGTAACATCCTTGATGTTTAACTACTTCTGCAGCTGCACTTTCCAAAAAGGAAGAAAGTTCATTTCCGCCCCAAGAGGTCAAGCCTACTGCAGTCATTTTTCAACGTCCAGCCGCCACCACTACCACCACAGTACGGTTGCCATTTCCGAAGCGGTCTGTGTCTGCGCCCGACCCGGTGCCGCCTCCAGACCGGCAATTAAGCAAACGCTTGGGCAGCAAAAACTGTGTCAAAGGCGCCCGGTGAGTGAATGTGTGTAAACCGTTCGGTTTATGGTTCCGATTCGCATTCGGAAAAATGCAAATGTGCACGCTACACAGCCGAACGGATAAGTTTTGTTTCGTAATTAGTCGAACATGTTTCCACCCACCGTCCTGGGTCCCGGCTTTACCATCCCGGGGTCCGAGGTTTTGGGTCGAAAAGTTGGCTGAACTTTAATTTACCGCCAGCTGCATTAGAGCTGTTGTTGAGGGCTTGTACAACGGTGGCAGCGGGGGCGATAGAAAGAATGGGGGAGAAACTACTCGGCACCACACTAGCGGGCACTGTTTGTCTTAAATCCCGCACACACAGGGCAATGGGAAATTTATTCCATTATCCTGATCCAATACACCTTAGTGTGCGCACGGCTACCACTCCCCTTTTTGTGCGGGGCTCGATGGGGCAACGGTTGAGATTTGTAACGGTTGGTTCTCACGCACATGTTGAGCAGCAATTACAACACGTTGAGTAAGTGTGGGATACATCCAGTGAACGAGAACGAGGAAAAACAAAACGAAAAAACTCGTCACCCGTCAGGTGCTCGATATTTGAACACGAAACAATGATTAAAAGTCCCTCTGGTTGGGGCCATTTTAGAGAGGAAAAAGAACGTCCCCAAAAAATAGAAAATAAACAGAAACAGCGCCCGTGTTTGCGTGTACTTTTTTTCATCGGAACTTTTCGTTACATTGTGACTGAAAGGTAGTGCACACGCAGGAAGTCGTTCGTTTTTTAAATCCATAATAATAATCCATTCCCATTTCAATTCCCACCAGCGCACCAGTGCGGTCCCCTTTTCGACAGCGTTGCGTGCCTCGTTGCTGGGTCCCTAGGTGTGAATTGATTGTTGTTATAGCCCTCAGGCCTGCCCTCACCCGATACGGATATGATATGGGATGCGATCTTCATCCGGCTGTAATTCGGGAATTGAAATAAATTTGTGCTCCCATTAGAATACTATTTACATGCGATTTTAAGGGTACGCTCGCTGTTTTTCTTATTGGCGAGTCCGCTCGACAGTTTTTGCTACAATTTCGGGCTGGTTTTTCCTTTTTTACTGCGCTCCGAAACGACCATACGACCGTGAAACGAGCCCGTCCCGGGAGCCATTTACGGGGGAGCCCATTCACATTCATCCACGGGCCGGGTGAAAGTGGAGTCGACGCAAACGGTACGATAATGTGATGCCATTTTCGCTCGCATCCGTAGCGTCTGCCGCATGTCTGTCGGGGAGGTGGGCCGGACCGTTGCAACCGATGCTGGAAGTCGTCTTTTCTGTCCCTTGGCGCTCAGGTTTCGGGCGCCGTTTTGTAAGGTAATCTTTTGTGTCGGTGGCGGTTGTTGGCGAGGATGTAGTCGGGCAGCTTGCGGAGCTGGAGGCAGCAGGGGGCTCGTTTCGGCTAACGTGCTTTTTGCCGTGTCGTTTGGTTGACTTTAAGAGTGGGGTACACCTGGGTTGTTTCGCATTTTACATCATCGGTAAAGGTGCATTTGCGGCGAAAAGCTGAGGTTGCGTTTAGTTTAAACACTGTTAAAGGAAATGGTAAAAAGTACACCCAAAAATAAAAATAACAACAATTAATTGAGTACTTTTGATGGACTCAATATTTTGTTTTTTTTATCCTTAAAAAGAATCACAATAAGCAATAAAATTTCTAATGAAAATATAGTCAATGCGTAGTTTTTCCTAAATTTCTTAATTCTAGTTGAACTAGTTAAAAAACGCTTTACGTTTTGATATATTTTTATAATCTTTTTCCGACATTCCCCCCCCCCCCCCCCCCTTCAAACCGTTCTGTTTTCACAAAAAATCCTTTATTCTATGCCGTTAAAATTTATGGCTGCTTTATGCTGCTGATTTTACACGACCAGCAGTCACATAAAAGGTAAAACTGCAGCACGCTTTGAGCAATGCTGACCAACGCCACCCAACATGAAAGTGAAAAGAATGAAAACAACCACCATACTCTTCTCCTGTGCTCTTCCATGAACGTTCTATCGTAAAATGGGCCCTCTTGAAACGCAGCCAGCATAAAATGGCCACTGGACATACACCACACATGCCTTAACGAGAGAGAGAAAAAAAAAACACAAGTACCACAACCCTTCTCATGTTCCTGTTTTGTACACTGTTCCGTGCAGAATCGCATGCTGAACGACACGCTGGCAAGAATCAGCTCACACCAAAGGGCCTTTTTTGTGCGGCTGAAGGAAGAACAGTGGCGGTGGCCTTGGTTTGTTTCACCTGGCCTGTGATAGTTTCGGGGTTTGAGCGCACGAAAAGGTACGAGCCAGCAAAAAAAAATCGATAGTGTTCCGTTCGATTGTTCGATCCGCTGGACCTTTTTGGCTCGGTGCGCTTTCTTCCGTTGCCCGTGCTCTTGGTCAATTCTTTCGAGAGTTTAAAGTGTCTATTCATTATTTGATGGTTGTCCCTGAGCGGCACTGGGAGGCGGCTGCCTTGATTTAGTTCCACCGCACGGTCCAGCGCCTCCATCAATGGGCGTCGCACCGGGCAGCACTGTTTTATAGTGTAGCGTAAACGGTAGCGTAACCGTGCCCTCTGCATCGACATAATTTTTGCACTTTCTCTTCAATTGACAGAATGATTTATCTGTCTACCTGTGTGCGGGTTTGGCTGTTGCGCTTGGGATTTGTTTAAGGGTGGGAAACGCGTTGGTCAAAGACTGGCTAGTAAGCAGAAAAATTTGGGTATCGGGTTTTGGGGTGACCACAAAGAAACATTAGGATTCTCACGAGATTTGAGCCGTTGAACATCAATTATGGTTTCAATTGGATGATAAATGAGCAATTAGGTTCATTTTACTTCATGCTTAAATATCATGATATCGACATATTATATGATTTCAAGCGCAAAAGCAGAACAAATTGCAACAGTTTATCAAACTGCTCCGCAATATTTAGGAATCTATATACTATATCATATTTTTCGTTCGATTCAAAGACATCTTCGGCTGGTCTCGTGGTACAGTTGTTAACTTGTATGACATGGGTCATGGGTTCAACTCCCATATGGACCGTATCCCCATACGTAGGAGAGTTTATTCAGCTATGGGAATCGTTAAGGCACTGAATGTCAAGCCCATTAGTGGTGTACAGGCAGGCCTAAACCAAAAACAGTTCAAAGAAAATCTAGATAGAACAAGAAACAGACATTTGATTTTAACAAAGAAAAAAATCACACAAATCTAAAACAAAGACTTCATGTCAACGAAAAATATTAAATAAATTAGAAAATATTCCATACAGATGTTTAACAAAAGAAGAGATTTTTTATACAAGCTATAATTTACTAACATTGATGCAAAAGATTACAAAAAAAAACATATAATTCAGCAACTTAAAGAAATTCTTTCCTTAACATATATTTTTGCTATCATCAACATATTTATAAAGCTATCTTATCACGAATTGAATGTGAGCCTGACATTTTCAAACTGCTATTCTATTCTTCATTCACCACACCTTACGCTATCACCAACGGACGAATAATAGAATTTTTCAACCTTAGATTCCCCACCATCAAACCTTTAGCTTGAGTATAGCACCAAATGCTGATGACTTTCAACCTGGGAAAGAGAAAGCCAAATCGCTTCCCCATACTTAAAGAGAACTGAGTGGACTGGTTGGAGAGTAACCAATGAAAAAAATAACAATGGAACAAATTTAAACCACCCGGCACAGAGGGCAAACCAAGAGCTCACCGAACTTTGACCATTATTATTGAAAACTCGAATCGATAAACGTGAAAACTCACCGCACTGCTGCTGTGCCGGACTTGGCATGCACTGGAAGCCGAAAAGTTTCGAGTCCAACTGACCGAAGGGATCAAGCGGAGCGTAAACAAACTTGAGAATTTTAATTTCCCTCAAACCGCCAGCCAGAATGGCGGTTCTGGGTTGGGAAAGAGAAACGGCCTTTGCCGGAGCGAGTGGGCAAGTTGGGAGTGCCACATTGGTTGAAAATCAATTTCCATTTCGGTGGTTGAGTTCATTTCCTCTCGCTTCAAATGGAGTCAGCCTGTGCCGCAGGGGGGATGGGTGAGAGTGTTTAAGCCTGGATCTGCATAAACACCGAAAGTCGACAAAGGCTGAGTTCGAAAGAAGCTTGAAGCACTCATGGAAGGAATACCGATCGATCGAGTGTTTTGGATATTTTAGCCGAAAGAATGCCAGGGGAACGAGGAGCGCGAGCGTGGAACGGTCAGTACGGTTGCGGTCGCCCGAGGTTGTCCCACACGCACACTTTGTTTCGGAGCGGTTCGAGCTAAATCTATCAATTACAAATCAAACACAGACACAGTTTGCCCGCAAGTCAGAACCACAGGCATGGGTGTAGTTTTCCATTCCACTCCCAGCTAACGGTCCAGAATCGATGACTCGGTCGGTAGGAAACGAATCATGGCAAGTTTTAGCGAGTATGCTTGATTACAATTGTTATTCCACCGGTGATTGCTTGGCACTTGTATTGACTTTACAGTGTAATGGTACGACTGGGTGCACGTTGCCGTCAAATGTCGCGCAAAATGGCTGTAAAAATGAAACTAGAAAGTAAGCCCCTGTTGATAGATGCATTTAGAACAAATGTTTGTCTATCCTCGCCCGTCACTTTGGCAAATACAGTTTTGCTGCAGTAAGTGTAGACAGTAGCGGATTGTATCTCTGTGTTGTGTGGATTTGCTTTTACGCGAATGAAGTGAAATGCTTATTGGAATAATGCTTATATGAAAGTTGTCTCAAATTTTGATTATTTTCTGATCTCTGAATTTTTCATTTGATGGTATCTACTCATTTTTTGATGAGACTAATTTGATGGGACCTTAATCTACTAATAAAAACTATGAAAGAGGACCACAGGTTAAAAACTTTCGATTAAAAAACAGCTTGCATACTTTTAGGCGAGTTACTATCATTTTCGATCAGTTGCCTAATTTCAGGGGCTAGTAATCGTAATTCAATTTTTGGAGTGTCTTACCCTCCCCTGAAAAAATTAAAAATAGTATAATAGTTGAAAAACAAAGCAAAAAATATAATAAATGATATATTTTTGTAAAAAAAAGCGAACAACTTAATTTTTCCCTTCCGATACCTTACCTGCGAGAGCCTCACCAATACTGTTATAAAAAAAACAATCTCAAGCAATCAATTTAGAAACTGATTCAAGGCACCAAAAATCAATAACCTATAAACTTAATTAATGACTGTCGATTTACGAAACAAACGCCCGGAAGCGCCCCTGCTGCTGCACGAAACGAAAGACATCAATTACGGCTGAGCCAGCATGCGAGAAAACCGTTCCACTCATCAAGTAAGAAAGCTTTTAGATTCAATGTTTTCGCCCTTCCCTTCGTCTGCTGCTCTAAAAGCTTCTTGGAAGCGTAGCAAAAATGTGTGTTAAATGGACGAAGTAGCTACGGTGGGACGCGTGTGTTTTATGTGTGTTGCTGAATCGTGGTTAGACACTCGAACCATGCAAAGACAACACCCGGTCATGAAAAAGTGAAACCACCCTTTAACCTCCAAAGAAAAAAACTAAAAGCCCAATGACATCTCAGCAAACCGCTCGTACGCTGTACGGAAGCTTTTTTTTCTCCTCTTCCATCACAGCCCATCGACAAACCGCTTCCGGCAACTTTCAGCAAGCGACGCTTGATAAGACCTAGTGCGCGGGTGCCTTCGGTGGTTTATTTCGCCACACGCAAAAGGCGACTCTGTGACAACAGGCGAAGGCAATCGTGCACTTGCTCGTTGTCAACCTCTTTTTCTCCATCCCCGGAGGGTTTTCTTATGCCTTTTTGCACCAAGCGAAAATCGACAGATCAATAATTAAACTGCACTTTCTGCTTCCTTGACGCGTGGTGGTGAAGGCGCGGGCCGACATCATCACGCTTCGTTTTGCTGGCGTTGACACAAAAAAGCGATAGGACGCCCGGCACACGGTAGGCGGGTTGATGCTGGGAAGCTTCAATTGGCAGAGCACGAGGTGGAATTTGGTTAGCAGCAGCAGCAACCGAACGGCACGACAGTTTGCCTTCTTCACTAATTGCGCTGAAATTAAGCAACCATGATGACATGGCACACACACAGCCTCAGCCTTGGTCATGCTGGATGATGAAGGTCCCTTTCGGAACGCAGCAAGGAAGGCGAATTAAGTGCATTGAAAGCACATCGAATGTCGGGTGTCACGTACGATGGCATCCCTACCGAGAAGAAAGCCAACGCAAGAGCCTCAACACTCCAGAGAGCAAATTATCCATCCTGTAGCCACCCGCTGCAGGAAAGGTGCTGGAAAAATCATCAACACTCCAAACAAGCACGAAGCAAAAAGCAATCGATGCTTTGTGTTGTGAGGCAAGAGCAAGAAGCAAAATCAATTATCGAATAAAATTGTACAGAAATGCTTTAAATTCCACTTTAAAACCCCAAAAACACACTCCCTCTCTCAAACATCCCTTCAATTAAAGAGCTACGAGTATGAGTGAGTGTGAATAATTCAACTCTATTTGAATTCCACCGCGCATGGGGAGCGGTGATGGCATCGAAAACCAAAAACAGACGTTACACAGCCCTTAAGCATTGGTCACATTATTCCAATTTGCGCCAATTCCAATTCCATCTTCCTTCGGGCTGGACCATCGCGCTGTGCATTGCTGTACCGAAACCCATCCCAGGCTGCGACGGGCTTCGCACATACATTGTGCTATTAATTATTTTTTAATGACAGTTTAATTTGATTGTGATTTATTCTTCACTTCGTTTGTTGTGTTTGATTGTTTTTATCTGTCTCGGTTGGTGGGGTTTTTGTTTTCCTTTTCTCTGCGTTTTTTTGTATTTATTTTGGGGCATGTGTTTTACAGGGTTTCCCACGGTTTATTGGTCAGTTCCCATGATTTTTTGGTGCGTTTCCACGATTTTTTGATCGTATACCATAGATTTTTGGTTCGTTTCCATAATTTATTGGTATTTTCCGATTGGATATCAATACAATTGGACTGCAAAATTCTGGGAAACGGCCAAAATATCGTAGCATCCCACCAAAAATTGATGGGAACCAACCAATAAATCGTGGGAAACCCTGTATGTGGGGTTTTGGGGGGAGAAATGCAACACATTATCATGTGGGAGCTTACCACCTGTTTATTTTGTTTGTTTGCGTGTGTCTATGCTCCGTATGCATTGTTTGGGCAAGTTCTGCTTTCCAGTATTTGTCATGCTGGCAAGATGCGAATTGCACTACTTTCCACGCACTGTTTCATGCTTCCCTGCTTTAAGTAGAATAATAAAAAAGGCACACGAATGGATGCTGCACGTGTCTAAAGAGCGAAAGTAATTAATGTGTCCGTGCTAAATGCTGTTTGTGTTCGAAACAATTTAATGCGATCGAAAATGCTTTCACGGTAGCTGGTTCAGTTTGTAAATGTAAATATGCGTTACGAAATGTTAAAAATTCACTGCACATATATTGATTTAAAGAACAATATAGGGAAGTGCATAATGGAACATCATTTAATTCAAATATTTGACATAAATAGAACAAATTTATTATTCGTTATTTCAAGTTATTTAGATTATTCGTTATTTCAACGAATAAAGAACAGCATACATGTCGCGAAAGGGTTCCAGCGTGTCTGAAGTTTTGGAATTTATTAATTGAAGACAAGGACCAACCTACAACCAGCGAGCGCTTTTTCCGGCTAGACGAAATAAATCTCCCAACTGTCATCATTCTCAACGAGACGACTTGTGTCTTGTGCCGCTTTCCCACAGAAGCCAACTTATCGATGTCACGCGCCCGGCGAGCAGATTATTCGCGTTGGCAACCTTCAACGCACTCCGCACGGCGAGTACACGAATTTACCGGCAATGATTACACGGGTGTACGATCTACATTACACAACTTGGCCCTGTGCAGGAAAGCTGTGCGGCAAAAAAAAAACACATCTTTAAGCTCAAGCTTCTTCACCAACAACGGGCGGGGGAATTGTACCACAACAGAGCACGATCTCAAAATGCTGATGGGAAAATGCTGTAAACAACAACCGAATCCAACTCGAATCGGCGGTTGGGATATCCGGTCTGTCAATGCTTGATTCATAAATATTTCCCATCGAATATGGAACTACTTTTCTAGGGTGGGATGTCTTTTTTTTTTTTTGCTCGCAAACAACAACAAAAAATCGACACAAAAAGCACATTTGGCCAATGCAACGTACCCCAGTCGGTGAGATGTTTTGAACGCTTGCGGCTTGTGTGCCCTCTTGCAAAGTGGCTTACCGTACGGAAAGATGGAAATAAAATCTCCAACCCCCCAAAACGATGCTGCGGCACATTGTACGTACACGTTTGTGTGGCCGCTTTTTAAATTGAAAACTTTTCCATACCACTTTCCACACCAATTTTTTTTTTTTTTTTTGGTGCGGCATATTCCATCTACCAGCTACACACTTCACGATCGAAATTGCGCACAAAGAGGGCAGACGGCGCAAAAAACATCCCGAAGAAGAAAAGCAAACTGCAAACGCTTCAAAATGCAAAGCATGCGAAACCACAATCGCAAATCCTGCCCCAGCACCCGCAGTTGGTAAGTTGGCTCTCACAAGGAGAATACACACAACAACAAAAAAAAACTGGTTGACGAAATGAAAAATCATTTGAACGTTTATTGAATCATTGTGCCTGCAAAGCTCGTTCCGATCGGTGCCACAGCGCAAGAATGCTTCTGACTGCAACTTTTTCGCTCCCCAAAAACCTGACAAGGCTACCCTCTCGACTCGAACTGCTGCTGCTACTACTGCTGCTGCCTGGCCCTTGAGTCTCCTTGGGGAGATTATTCATTGATGGAAAGTTTTGCTGCATCTGAATCGGGGCTGTGCAGCCTGCGTCGGTAGGACCGGGCGAATGCAAAAATATTGGCAGCAAAGGAGGCAGTCCAAAGGGCTAAGATTAATATTTCCCCCAAGCTTTGACGTAAAAGTTGCACGTTGCACGCCGTGTCAGGCTAACCTACTTTTTTTTGGCCGGGGTCCTTCCGGCGAAACAATATGTCCAGTCCAGGGTTGTTTTGTTTGCTTTGTTCCCGTTGCACCGCTTGGGATATTGGAAGGATTACGATGTAAGAAGCAACGTACGGTAAAGTAAAGAAAGATGGAGCGTTTACTTTGTTGCCCTGCCTTGCGCCAGAGGACTTGTGACCTCAATCACAATTGACAATATTGACGATGGAGTGTGCTTGAGCTATTGAACTTTGGTTCGCCTTTATGAAAACATTCCGCTACACTCACCGAGATGAGAGAATTAATAAATGCTCGCCGGTAGCTATGTGGTAAGGTGCATTGTGTTCACAAATTAATTTCATGTAAATATACATTTTGATTAAAATGTGGTCATTCTGAAGTGTAATACTTTGAAATAGAAACATAGTCATTACTTTGCGCTCATACTGTCCCGTATGGTAAAACTGCTGCAAATATTCAATATTCTTTGGGTCCATTAGCATTCAGTTTTTGGACGTCAAAGGAGTAGCATCGTTAGTTTTAATGTAGGAGGCCTGTAGTCGCTTTTACTATTCCAGCTTTTATCTTTTTGTATTACCATCTACCAAAATGTGTGATAACGTATGTTTGTAATACGCTTTTGCTATGTAGATTGCATATTTGTAGGCGTTTTTGTTCATGGTCATGTTTGTTGCAAGTAATCGCTAGCTTGTATAGCATGGATTTTCCAGGGGTTCTCATAGTTGTGGAACACTTCCTTGACTCTTCTTATGCGAAGTGAACTTATATGATGGAAAGTAGACTCTATGCACCTTTTTTGGCAGCTCCTATTGGAAATTCCTACTGGAATTGTCCAACAAGGGGTGCTATAGAGTCCATTCCCATTACATTAAGTTCATTTCGCGTAAGAAGCAGTCAATAAAGTGTCCCACTGCTATGAAAACTCCTGGAAAACACTGTAGCTACAATGTTGAAATTTTAAAAATTGCATCAAGGGACCCCCTGCTCATATGCAGAAACTATTTCGCACACGGTTCGGACCAAACGGTAAATTCTTAAGTCTTCACCTTCCATATTTGAAACTGGCGGTACGTGCCATCGAGTGCACTCGGGAACAAAACGAAACTACAATGGAAACATGAGCGATAACTCACCGAGAGAGAAAAAAAAAACCCACTGCTACGCTCCAGCACGATGACGGTCCTTAATGTATGCCAGCGTCTGAATGTGTGTCGTTTGAGGTTGTCTGCATGCTGCTA
>NW_024427656.1:62500-97500 GCF_017562075.2 Anopheles merus | reverse complement strand
GTCACTCTGCACAGGTGCCAATACCACCTCGTGACGGGAAACATTGCTTTAAACCGAACGGCATCTCTGCGCGTGAACTTGCAACTTGCACCCCAACTTGTTACTCTGGTCGAACGGGTGCGCACGACGGGACACATTGCACGGTTCAGCGATCTCTCTGCACTAGTGGAAGAACTCCACCGTGATACGGGAGACTTTGCTACAGCGGCTTCTCTGCACTGCTGGGCTACCACCTTGTGACGGGAGACATTGCTAGCGGTCACTCTGCACTAGTGGAAGAACTCCACCGTGATACGGGAGACATTGCTAACGGTCACTCTGCACAGGTGCCAATACCACCTCGTGACGGGAAACATTGCTGAAAGCGGCTTCTCTGCACTGCTGGGCTACCACCTTGTGACGGGAGACATTGCTAGCGGTCACTCTGCACTAGTGGAAGAACTCCACCGTGATACGGGAGACATTGCTAACGGTCACTCTGCACAGGTGCCAATACCACCTCGTGACGGGAAACATTGCTTTAAACCGAACGGCATCTCTGCGCGCATACACCCCAACAACACTAGACGAACATTGTCTTTGGCTACTCCGATCGGTATACAGATTATGACGGATACATTGAATGGCTATAGTGGGTTGGGTTGAAATTACCGCGGCTGCATTTTTGTTAAAACTGTAAACCGTACGGTGTCCTTCTAACAGGCGGATACCTTTGTACGGCTACAGAGTTGAATTACCCGGCTGCGTTTTGACCACTATAGTCCAATCGGTACTCTGCACTCTCATGTATACTAATGTTTCACTTGGATACACCCCACTGTTTTGTCCTACGGGCGTGTAAGCTCTCCACGACGGGATGCATTGATTGGTTCAGCGATCTTTCTGCACTTCGTGGATCTACTCCTTCGATGTGTCGGGAAACATTGCTAGCGGTCACTCTGCACTAGTGGAAGAACTCCACCGTGATACGGGAGACATTGCTAACGGTTACTCTGCACCTCGTCGAGTTACCACCGTGTGTCGGAAGACTTTGCTCCTGAGTCTCTCTGCACTGCGTAAGCTACCGCCGTGTGTCGGGAAGCATTGCTAGCGGTCACTCTGCACTAGTGGAATGATACCACCGTGATACGGGAGACATTGCTAACGGCTACTCTGCACTTCGCGGACCTGCTTACTCTGACGGGAGACTTGCTAGCGGCTTCTCTGCACTACTGGGCTACCACCTTGTGACGGGAGACATTGCTAGCGGTCACTCTGCACTAGTGGTAGAACACCACCGTGATACGGGAGACATTGCTAACGGTCACTCTGCACAGGTGCCAATACCACCTTGTGACGGGAAACATTGCTAGAAACCGATCGGCATCTCTGCGCGATTACTTGAACACACCCCCAACTTAGTCAACTGTTAAACTTTTCGTAATCACGGCGGGACACATTGCTCGAGCTCTAACGGACCTCTGCACGCATGAAACATGGTGGCGGGAATCATTGCTAGAACCGAACGGCGCCTCTGCGCGATGTACAAGCTCAACAGGAACCTCGTATCGGCTGCCGAGCCGGAGCTCGAACAACTTGGACTATCACCTCTAATTATATCAACTCACACCTCCCCCGAGGGTTCCGCAGAATTGCTTCTGGGTCCCCTTATCGTTAATTGCGATTCGTGTTTGCATTACACTACATTGAGCTATTCCAACTTGTTTATCCGCATGGCGAACATTTGCTGCATAGAACATTTAAGTTCCACTTTGCTCTCCCCTACGTGGGTCTGAGCTTCGCTCTCAGGGAAAGTTATGCCACATTTGGTAAGAGAAACCCGGTTTCATCACGCTATTTTACCTGCACCATGACCCCAGACACATTTGTTCAATGGATTAGATCCAAGGAACGCCGACAAACCATGCACCACTACCCTTAATAGCTCATCGAGCTTAGCGTGAATCCATCGAGTTTCCCTAAAAAGTTCGATTGGTCTTGCAGTGTTTAAAGACAACGAAGCTTAGTTTCAAGCATGCATTTAATATACGCTTACGAAAACCTCTAAAACTGTTACGACTTTTATGCTTGAAACCATCACGACGAAGTCTTAGGGTCCGTAGACCCGTGATGTACCGCTCCAGGGAGCTTTTTGAAAGGTTGGGTAGGTCCTTTCAGGGTCCGTAGACCCTCTACGCTGCCAGTTCTCAGCGTAAGAGTACAGCAAACTAGCCAGCTACTGTCTCTTGATGGGTCCGAAGACCCAAAATATATTTGCTACTGACCACCTTAAGCGATGCTGGGGTGTCTGTAATTTTCGAGATTTTGTCCCCGGGACACCTAGTCCGGGCATAAGCCGTGTACTACAAGGCCTAATTTTACTCTAATATACGCATATCAACTCGAAATCATAGGTTAAGATCATCGGCAGACACCACCAGACACCACTTTTGCTTCATAAGTTCGGACTATGGTCATACGACGAACTAAATCGGGGAGGGACGTATGACCCAAATGGGGGCCGAATGACCCACCGACACCTCAAACCATGCTCCTACGACAAAATAGAGGTAAAAACTACGATTTGGTGAAATTTTCATTTTTGACCTCGGAGCAAGGTACCCTCCCTATAGTAGGCAATGAACAAATGATCATGTTCCCAGGAGGGCAAAAGTTGGGAACTCGAGAGGAAAGCGCTAATGGCGCGCCTTACCTAGGGGCCCGTAGAGTAAAAAGGGTACCCCAAAAAAGTTGTTGTTTGACGTTCTGGTTTCACTTTTCATCATCTAAAATGCGTTTTCTACACGTTTTCAGTGATTTTGGCGAAAAAAATTTTTTGACTACTCGAGCTCTCCGGCCCGTTCGGTGACCATTTTTTGACAAAAGCTAGGGAGCTGCCCCTAGTTTGGGGTGTCACAAAATTTTGAAAAGTGGTCAAAAAACCACTATCCAGAATCGGATGTAGAATCATTAGACGAACTTAAAATTGTTCTACGACCCATGTCTGCGACGTTTAGTTTTCGAGTTATGGCCCGCCGTAGGTCTGACGGAGAACTTTTGCTAAGCGCACTTTGATGTTTGTATGAAAAAGTACCCTACCTAGGGACGCGTAGAGCAAATTGGTACCCCCGGGCATGTTGTCGGTTGACTTTCTGGTTGCACTTTTCATCATCTAGGGTGTGTTTCTGACACGTTTTGAGGGTTTTTAGCGAAAAAAAATTTTTTTGACTACTCGAGCTCTCCGGCCCGTTCGGTGCACTTTTTTGCAAAAAGCTAGGGAGCTGTCCCTAGGTTCGGGGTGTCACAAAATGATGAAAAGTGGTCAAAAAACCACTATCCAGAATCGGATAGAGAATGATTAGACGAGCTTAAAATTGTTCTACGACCCATGTCTGCGACGTCTAGTATTCGAGTTATGGCCCGCCGTAGGTCTGACCGAGCAATTTTTGTTCCGCGCACTTTGTGCACCGTGCACATTGATGTTTGTATGAAAAAGTACCCTACCTAGGGACGCGTAGAGCAAATTGGTACCCCCGGGCATGTTGTCGGTTGACTTTCTGGTTGCACTTTTCATCATCTAGGGTGTGTTTCTGACACGTTTTGAGGGTTTTTAGCGAAAAAAATTTTTTTGACTACTCGAGCTCTCCGGCCCGTTCGGTGCACTTTTTTGCAAAAAGCTAGGGAGCTGTCCCTAGGTTCGGGGTGTCACAAAATGATGAAAAGTGGTCAAAAAACCACTATCCAGAATCGGATAGAGAATGATTAGACGAGCTTAAAATTGTTCTACGACCCATGTCTGCGACGTTTAGTATTCGAGTTATGGCCCGCCGTAGGTCTGACCGAGCAATTTTTGTTCCGCGCACTTTGTGCACCGTGCACATTGATGTTTGTATGAAAAAGTACCCTACCTAGGGACGCGTAGAGCAAATTGGTACCCCCGGGCATGTTGTCGGTTGACTTTCTGGTTGCACTTTTCATCATCTAGGGTGTGTTTCTGACACGTTTTGAGGGTTTTTAGCGAAAAAATTTTTTGACTACTCGAGCTCTCCGGCCCGTTCGGTGCACTTTTTTGCAAAAAGCTAGGGAGCTGTCCCTAGGTTCGGGGTGTCACAAAATGATGAAAAGTGGTCAAAAAACCACTATCCAGAATCGGATAGAGAATGATTAGACGAGCTTAAAATTGTTCTACGACCCATGTCTGCGACGTTTAGTATTCGAGTTATGGCCCGCCGTAGGTCTGACCGAGCAATTTTTGTTCCGCGCACTTTGTGCACCGTGCACATTGATGTTTGTATGAAAAAGTACCCTACCTAGGGACGCGTAGAGCAAATTGGTACCCCCGGGCATGTTGTCGGTTGACTTTCTGGTTGCACTTTTCATCATCTAGGGTGTGTTTCTGACACGTTTTGAGGGTTTTTAGCGAAAAAAATTTTTTTGACTACTCGAGCTCTCCGGCCCGTTCGGTGCACTTTTTTGCAAAAAGCTAGGGAGCTGTCCCTAGGTTCGGGGTGTCACAAAATGATGAAAAGTGGTCAAAAAACCACTATCCAGAATCGGATAGAGAATGATTAGACGAGCTTAAAATTGTTCTACGACCCATGTCTGCGACGTTTAGTATTCGAGTTATGGCCCGCCGTAGGTCTGACCGAGCAATTTTTGTTCCGCGCACTTTGTGCACCGTGCACATTGATGTTTGTATGAAAAAGTACCCTACCTAGGGACGCGTAGAGCAAATTGGTACCCCCGGGCATGTTGTCGGTTGACTTTCTGGTTGCACTTTTCATCATCTAGGGTGTGTTTCTGACACGTTTTGAGGGTTTTTAGCGAAAAAAATTTTTTTGACTACTCGAGCTCTCCGGCCCGTTCGGTGCACTTTTTTGCAAAAAGCTAGGGAGCTGTCCCTAGGTTCGGGGTGTCACAAAATGATGAAAAGTGGTCAAAAAACCACTATCCAGAATCGGATAGAGAATGATTAGACGAGCTTAAAATTGTTCTACGACCCATGTCTGCGACGTCTAGTATTCGAGTTATGGCCCGCCGTAGGTCTGACCGAGCAATTTTTGTTCCGCGCACTTTGTGCACCGTGCACATTGATGTTTGTATGAAAAAGTACCCTACCTAGGGACGCGTAGAGCAAATTGGTACCCCGGCATGTTGTCGGTTGACTTTCTGGTTGCACTTTTCATCATCTAGGGTGTGTTTCTGACACGTTTTGAGGGTTTTTAGCGAAAAAATTTTTTTGACTACTCGAGCTCTCCGGCCCGTTCGGTGCACTTTTTTGCAAAAAGCTAGGGAGCTGTCCCTAGGTTCGGGGTGTCACAAAATGATGAAAAGTGGTCAAAAAACCACTATCCAGAATCGGATAGAGAATGATTAGACGAGCTTAAAATTGTTCTACGACCCATGTCTGCGACGTTTAGTATTCGAGTTATGGCCCGCCGTAGGTCTGACCGAGCAATTTTTGTTCCGCGCACTTTGTGCACCGTGCACATTGATGTTTGTATGAAAAAGTACCCTACCTAGGGACGCGTAGAGCAAATTGGTACCCCCGGGCATGTTGTCGGTTGACTTTCTGGTTGCACTTTTCATCATCTAGGGTGTGTTTCTGACACGTTTTGAGGGTTTTAGCGAAAAAAATTTTTTTGACTACTCGAGCTCTCCGGCCCGTTCGGTGCACTTTTTTGCAAAAAGCTAGGGAGCTGTCCCTAGGTTCGGGGTGTCACAAAATGATGAAAAGTGGTCAAAAAACCACTATCCAGAATCGGATAGAGAATGATTAGACGAGCTTAAAATTGTTCTACGACCCATGTCTGCGACGTTTAGTATTCGAGTTATGGCCCGCCGTAGGTCTGACCGAGCAATTTTTGTTCCGCGCACTTTGTGCACCGTGCACGTTGATGTTTGTATGAAAAAGTACCCTACCTAGGGACGCGTAGAGCAAAGTGGTACCTCCGGGCATGTTGTCGGTTGACTTTCTGGTTGCACTTTTCATCATCTAGGGTGTGTTTCTGACACGTTTTGAGGTTTTTTAGCGAAAAAAATTTTTTGACTACTCGAGCTCTCCGGCCCGTTCGGTGCACTTTTTTGCAAAAAGCTAGGGAGCTGTCCCTAGGTTCGGGGGTGTCACAAAATGATGAAAAGTGGTCAAAAAACCACTATCCAGAATCGGATAGAGAATGATTAGACGAGCTTAAAATTGTTCTACGACCCATGTCTGCGACGTTTAGTATTCGAGTTATGGCCCGCCGTAGGTCTGACCGAGCAATTTTGTACTGAAATGTATGGCGGATATATTATTACTCAAACAACATTGCCTTGTATCGTGTCCTACTTGGTCGGCACGGTAAGTATCGACTATAACAAGATTAAATGGATTGAGTGATAACATTTTAAGCCCATTTCCTAAGCCGTGCACCAAAATTGTGTACCGATCAGGGAAAGTACACTACGTACGCGTTCATGGATGTCCATGTTGGTACAAGTTGCCGGTCAGGATAGCCGTGCACCAAAATTGTGTACCGATCAGGGAAAGTACAACACGGAGGGCGCAGCCCGAGCGTACGCGTTCATGGATGTCCATGTTGGTACAAGTTGCCGGTCAGGATAGCCGTGCACCAAAATTGTGTACCGATCAGGGAAAGTACAACACGGAGGGCGCAGCCCGAGCGTACGCGTTCATGGATGTCCATGTTGGTACAAGTTGCCGGTCAGGATAGCCGTGCACCAAAATTGTGTACCGATCAGGGAAAGTACAACACGGAGGGCGCAGCCCGAGCGTACGCGTTCATGGATGTCCATGTTGGTACAAGTTGCCGGTCAGGATAGCCGTGCACCAAAATTGTGTACCGATCAGGGAAAGTACAACACGGAGGGCGCAGCCCGAGCGTACGCGTTCATGGATGTCCATGTTGGTACAAGTTGCCGGTCAGGATAGCCGTGCACCAAAATTGTGTACCGATCAGGGAAAGTACACTACGTTCCTATGACTTGGGTGAAAAGTGTTGATAAAGTGCCGGATAGGATAGACGGTGGCTTATCGTACACATCACAAACAAAAACCCTTAGTGAGCAGTAGCAAGTGTCGATGGAACAAAGCGAAGGCAATACAAACTGATCAAGTACAATAAAGAACGCTACGTACTAGGACTTCTGTCCAAGAATGGTGTCCGCGACGGGAGGGCAATGGTCGAGCAAGCAGGTTTCCCTAGTAAACCTTGTATGGTAAACATACCCAAGCGTGTC
This sequence comes from Anopheles merus, assembly GCF_017562075.2. NCBI lineage: Eukaryota > Metazoa > Arthropoda > Insecta > Diptera > Culicidae > Anopheles > Anopheles merus. The sequence goes on along the minus strand of NW_024427656.1, from coordinate 90,279 downwards.
CGTATGCACGCAACGATAGTCACGAACGGGCACATACCTAGGGAAAGTACTCTACGTACTAGGACTTCTGTCCAAGAATGGTGTCCGCGACGGGAGGGCAATGGTCGAGCAAGCAGGTTTCCCTAGTAAACCTTGTATGGTAAACATACCCAAGCGTGTCCGTATGCACGCAACGATAGTCACGAACGGGCACATACCTAGGGAAAGTACTCTACGTACTAGGACTTCTGTCCAAGAATGGTGTCCGCGACGGGAGGGCAATGGTCGAGCAAGCAGGTTTCCCTAGTAAACCTTGTATGGTAAACATACCCAAGCGTGTCCGTATGCACGCAACGATAGTCACGAACGGGCACATACCTAGGGAAAGTACTCTACGTACTAGGACTTCTGTCCAAGAATGGTGTCCGCGACGGTCGGGGAAGCAGGTTACTTATCATGGCAAACAAGTTAAATAGCTACCTTAAGAGAACGAAAGTTACTGTGGATGGAACAAAACGTGTGCCTAGAATTCCTTCCTGGTTTCCCTAGTAAACCTTGTATGGTAAACATACCCAAGCGTGTCCGTATGCACGCAACGATAGTCACGAACGGGCACATACCTAGGGAAAGTACTCTACGTACTAGGACTTCTGTCCAAGAATGGTGTCCGCGACGGGAGGGCAATGGTCGAGCAAGCAGGTTTCCCTAGTAAACCTTGTATGGTAAACATACCCAAGCGTGTCCGTATGCACGCAACGATAGTCACGAACGGGCACATACCTAGGGAAAGTACTCTACGTACTAGGACTTCTGTCCAAGAATGGTGTCCGCGACGGGAGGGCAATGGTCGAGCAAGCAGGTTTCCCTAGTAAACCTTGTATGGTAAACATACCCAAGCGTGTCCGTATGCACGCAACGATAGTCACGAACGGGCACATACCTAGGGAAAGTACTCTACGTACTAGGACTTCTGTCCAAGAATGGTGTCCGCGACGGGAGGGCAATGGTCGAGCAAGCAGGTTTCCCTAGTAAACCTTGTATGGTAAACATACCCAAGCGTGTCCGTATGCACGCAACGATAGTCACGAACGGGCACATACCTAGGGAAAGTACTCTACGTACTAGGACTTCTGTCCAAGAATGGTGTCCGCGACGGGAGGGCAATGGTCGAGCAAGCAGGTTTCCCTAGTAAACCTTGTATGGTAAACATACCCAAGCGTGTCCGTATGCACGCAACGATAGTCACGAACGGGCACATACCTAGGGAAAGTACTCTACGTACTAGGACTTCTGTCCAAGAATGGTGTCCGCGACGGGAGGGCAATGGTCGAGCAAGCAGGTTTCCCTAGTAAACCTTGTATGGTAAACATACCCAAGCGTGTCCGTATGCACGCAACGATAGTCACGAACGGGCACATACCTAGGGAAAGTACTCTACGTACTAGGACTTCTGTCCAAGAATGGTGTCCGCGACGGGAGGGCAATGGTCGAGCAAGCAGGTTTCCCTAGTAAACCTTGTATGGTAAACATACCCAAGCGTGTCCGTATGCACGCAACGATAGTCACGAACGGGCACATACCTAGGGAAAGTACTCTACGTACTAGGACTTCTGTCCAAGAATGGTGTCCGCGACGGGAGGGCAATGGTCGAGCAAGCAGGTTTCCCTAGTAAACCTTGTATGGTAAACATACCCAAGCGTGTCCGTATGCACGCAACGATAGTCACGAACGGGCACATACCTAGGGAAAGTACTCTACGTACTAGGACTTCTGTCCAAGAATGGTGTCCGCGACGGGAGGGCAATGGTCGAGCAAGCAGGTTTCCCTAGTAAACCTTGTATGGTAAACATACCCAAGCGTGTCCGTATGCACGCAACGATAGTCACGAACGGGCACATACCTAGGGAAAGTACTCTACGTACTAGGACTTCTGTCCAAGAATGGTGTCCGCGACGGGAGGGCAATGGTCGAGCAAGCAGGTTTCCCTAGTAAACCTTGTATGGTAAACATACCCAAGCGTGTCCGTATGCACGCAACGATAGTCACGAACGGGCACATACCTAGGGAAAGTACTCTACGTACTAGGACTTCTGTCCAAGAATGGTGTCCGCGACGGGAGGGCAATGGTCGAGCAAGCAGGTTTCCCTAGTAAACCTTGTATGGTAAACATACCCAAGCGTGTCCGTATGCACGCAACGATAGTCACGAACGGGCACATACCTAGGGAAAGTACTCTACGTACTAGGACTTCTGTCCAAGAATGGTGTCCGCGACGGGAGGGCAATGGTCGAGCAAGCAGGTTTCCCTAGTAAACCTTGTATGGTAAACATACCCAAGCGTGTCCGTATGCACGCAACGATAGTCACGAACGGGCACATACCTAGGGAAAGTACTCTACGTACTAGGACTTCTGTCCAAGAATGGTGTCCGCGACGGGAGGGCAATGGTCGAGCAAGCAGGTTTCCCTAGTAAACCTTGTATGGTAAACATACCCAAGCGTGTCCGTATGCACGCAACGATAGTCACGAACGGGCACATACCTAGGGAAAGTACTCTACGTACTAGGACTTCTGTCCAAGAATGGTGTCCGCGACGGGAGGGCAATGGTCGAGCAAGCAGGTTTCCCTAGTAAACCTTGTATGGTAAACATACCCAAGCGTGTCCGTATGCACGCAACGATAGTCACGAACGGGCACATACCTAGGGAAAGTACTCTACGTACTAGGACTTCTGTCCAAGAATGGTGTCCGCGACGGGAGGGCAATGGTCGAGCAAGCAGGTTTCCCTAGTAAACCTTGTATGGTAAACATACCCAAGCGTGTCCGTATGCACGCAACGATAGTCACGAACGGGCACATACCTAGGGAAAGTACTCTACGTACTAGGACTTCTGTCCAAGAATGGTGTCCGCGACGGGAGGGCAATGGTCGAGCAAGCAGGTTTCCCTAGTAAACCTTGTATGGTAAACATACCCAAGCGTGTCCGTATGCACGCAACGATAGTCACGAACGGGCACATACCTAGGGAAAGTACTCTACGTACTAGGACTTCTGTCCAAGAATGGTGTCCGCGACGGTCGGGGAAGCAGGTTACTTATCATGGCAAACAAGTTAAATAGCTACCTTAAGAGAACGAAAGTTACTGTGGATGGAACAAAACGTGTGCCTAGAATTCCTTCCTGGTTTCCCTAGTAAACCTTGTATGGTAAACATACCCAAGCGTGTCCGTATGCACGCAACGATAGTCACGAACGGGCACATACCTAGGGAAAGTACTCTACGTACTAGGACTTCTGTCCAAGAATGGTGTCCGCGACGGGAGGGCAATGGTCGAGCAAGCAGGTTTCCCTAGTAAACCTTGTATGGTAAACATACCCAAGCGTGTCCGTATGCACGCAACGATAGTCACGAACGGGCACATACCTAGGGAAAGTACTCTACGTACTAGGACTTCTGTCCAAGAATGGTGTCCGCGACGGGAGGGCAATGGTCGAGCAAGCAGGTTTCCCTAGTAAACCTTGTATGGTAAACATACCCAAGCGTGTCCGTATGCACGCAACGATAGTCACGAACGGGCACATACCTAGGGAAAGTACTCTACGTACTAGGACTTCTGTCCAAGAATGGTGTCCGCGACGGGAGGGCAATGGTCGAGCAAGCAGGTTTCCCTAGTAAACCTTGTATGGTAAACATACCCAAGCGTGTCCGTATGCACGCAACGATAGTCACGAACGGGCACATACCTAGGGAAAGTACTCTACGTACTAGGACTTCTGTCCAAGAATGGTGTCCGCGACGGGAGGGCAATGGTCGAGCAAGCAGGTTTCCCTAGTAAACCTTGTATGGTAAACATACCCAAGCGTGTCCGTATGCACGCAACGATAGTCACGAACGGGCACATACCTAGGGAAAGTACTCTACGTACTAGGACTTCTGTCCAAGAATGGTGTCCGCGACGGGAGGGCAATGGTCGAGCAAGCAGGTTTCCCTAGTAAACCTTGTATGGTAAACATACCCAAGCGTGTCCGTATGCACGCAACGATAGTCACGAACGGGCACATACCTAGGGAAAGTACTCTACGTACTAGGACTTCTGTCCAAGAATGGTGTCCGCGACGGGAGGGCAATGGTCGAGCAAGCAGGTTTCCCTAGTAAACCTTGTATGGTAAACATACCCAAGCGTGTCCGTATGCACGCAACGATAGTCACGAACGGGCACATACCTAGGGAAAGTACTCTACGTACTAGGACTTCTGTCCAAGAATGGTGTCCGCGACGGGAGGGCAATGGTCGAGCAAGCAGGTTTCCCTAGTAAACCTTGTATGGTAAACATACCCAAGCGTGTCCGTATGCACGCAACGATAGTCACGAACGGGCACATACCTAGGGAAAGTACTCTACGTACTAGGACTTCTGTCCAAGAATGGTGTCCGCGACGGGAGGGCAATGGTCGAGCAAGCAGGTTTCCCTAGTAAACCTTGTATGGTAAACATACCCAAGCGTGTCCGTATGCACGCAACGATAGTCACGAACGGGCACATACCTAGGGAAAGTACTCTACGTACTAGGACTTCTGTCCAAGAATGGTGTCCGCGACGGGAGGGCAATGGTCGAGCAAGCAGGTTTCCCTAGTAAACCTTGTATGGTAAACATACCCAAGCGTGTCCGTATGCACGCAACGATAGTCACGAACGGGCACATACCTAGGGAAAGTACTCTACGTACTAGGACTTCTGTCCAAGAATGGTGTCCGCGACGGGAGGGCAATGGTCGAGCAAGCAGGTTTCCCTAGTAAACCTTGTATGGTAAACATACCCAAGCGTGTCCGTATGCACGCAACGATAGTCACGAACGGGCACATACCTAGGGAAAGTACTCTACGTACTAGGACTTCTGTCCAAGAATGGTGTCCGCGACGGGAGGGCAATGGTCGAGCAAGCAGGTTTCCCTAGTAAACCTTGTATGGTAAACATACCCAAGCGTGTCCGTATGCACGCAACGATAGTCACGAACGGGCACATACCTAGGGAAAGTACTCTACGTACTAGGACTTCTGTCCAAGAATGGTGTCCGCGACGGGAGGGCAATGGTCGAGCAAGCAGGTTTCCCTAGTAAACCTTGTATGGTAAACATACCCAAGCGTGTCCGTATGCACGCAACGATAGTCACGAACGGGCACATACCTAGGGAAAGTACTCTACGTACTAGGACTTCTGTCCAAGAATGGTGTCCGCGACGGGAGGGCAATGGTCGAGCAAGCAGGTTTCCCTAGTAAACCTTGTATGGTAAACATACCCAAGCGTGTCCGTATGCACGCAACGATAGTCACGAACGGGCACATACCTAGGGAAAGTACTCTACGTACTAGGACTTCTGTCCAAGAATGGTGTCCGCGACGGGAGGGCAATGGTCGAGCAAGCAGGTTTCCCTAGTAAACCTTGTATGGTAAACATACCCAAGCGTGTCCGTATGCACGCAACGATAGTCACGAACGGGCACATACCTAGGGAAAGTACTCTACGTACTAGGACTTCTGTCCAAGAATGGTGTCCGCGACGGGAGGGCAATGGTCGAGCAAGCAGGTTTCCCTAGTAAACCTTGTATGGTAAACATACCCAAGCGTGTCCGTATGCACGCAACGATAGTCACGAACGGGCACATACCTAGGGAAAGTACTCTACGTACTAGGACTTCTGTCCAAGAATGGTGTCCGCGACGGGAGGGCAATGGTCGAGCAAGCAGGTTTCCCTAGTAAACCTTGTATGGTAAACATACCCAAGCGTGTCCGTATGCACGCAACGATAGTCACGAACGGGCACATACCTAGGGAAAGTACTCTACGTACTAGGACTTCTGTCCAAGAATGGTGTCCGCGACGGGAGGGCAATGGTCGAGCAAGCAGGTTTCCCTAGTAAACCTTGTATGGTAAACATACCCAAGCGTGTCCGTATGCACGCAACGATAGTCACGAACGGGCACATACCTAGGGAAAGTACTCTACGTACTAGGACTTCTGTCCAAGAATGGTGTCCGCGACGGGAGGGCAATGGTCGAGCAAGCAGGTTTCCCTAGTAAACCTTGTATGGTAAACATACCCAAGCGTGTCCGTATGCACGCAACGATAGTCACGAACGGGCACATACCTAGGGAAAGTACTCTACGTACTAGGACTTCTGTCCAAGAATGGTGTCCGCGACGGGAGGGCAATGGTCGAGCAAGCAGGTTTCCCTAGTAAACCTTGTATGGTAAACATACCCAAGCGTGTCCGTATGCACGCAACGATAGTCACGAACGGGCACATACCTAGGGAAAGTACTCTACGTACTAGGACTTCTGTCCAAGAATGGTGTCCGCGACGGGAGGGCAATGGTCGAGCAAGCAGGTTTCCCTAGTAAACCTTGTATGGTAAACATACCCAAGCGTGTCCGTATGCACGCAACGATAGTCACGAACGGGCACATACCTAGGGAAAGTACTCTACGTACTAGGACTTCTGTCCAAGAATGGTGTCCGCGACGGGAGGGCAATGGTCGAGCAAGCAGGTTTCCCTAGTAAACCTTGTATGGTAAACATACCCAAGCGTGTCCGTATGCACGCAACGATAGTCACGAACGGGCACATACCTAGGGAAAGTACTCTACGTACTAGGACTTCTGTCCAAGAATGGTGTCCGCGACGGGAGGGCAATGGTCGAGCAAGCAGGTTTCCCTAGTAAACCTTGTATGGTAAACATACCCAAGCGTGTCCGTATGCACGCAACGATAGTCACGAACGGGCACATACCTAGGGAAAGTACTCTACGTACTAGGACTTCTGTCCAAGAATGGTGTCCGCGACGGGAGGGCAATGGTCGAGCAAGCAGGTTTCCCTAGTAAACCTTGTATGGTAAACATACCCAAGCGTGTCCGTATGCACGCAACGATAGTCACGAACGGGCACATACCTAGGGAAAGTACTCTACGTACTAGGACTTCTGTCCAAGAATGGTGTCCGCGACGGTCGGGGAAGCAGGTTGCTTATCATGTCAAACAAGTTAAATGCTACCTTAAGAGAACGAAAGTTACTGTGGATGGAACAAAACGTGTGCCTAGAATTCCTTCCTGGTTTCCCTAGTAAACCTTGTATGGTAAACATACCCAAGCGTGTCCGTATGCACGCAACGATAGTCACGAACGGGCACATACCTAGGGAAAGTACTCTACGTACTAGGACTTCTGTCCAAGAATGGTGTCCGCGACGGGAGGGCAATGGTCGAGCAAGCAGGTTTCCCTAGTAAACCTTGTATGGTAAACATACCCAAGCGTGTCCGTATGCACGCAACGATAGTCACGAACGGGCACATACCTAGGGAAAGTACTCTACGTACTAGGACTTCTGTCCAAGAATGGTGTCCGCGACGGGAGGGCAATGGTCGAGCAAGCAGGTTTCCCTAGTAAACCTTGTATGGTAAACATACCCAAGCGTGTCCGTATGCACGCAACGATAGTCACGAACGGGCACATACCTAGGGAAAGTACTCTACGTACTAGGACTTCTGTCCAAGAATGGTGTCCGCGACGGGAGGGCAATGGTCGAGCAAGCAGGTTTCCCTAGTAAACCTTGTATGGTAAACATACCCAAGCGTGTCCGTATGCACGCAACGATAGTCACGAACGGGCACATACCTAGGGAAAGTACTCTACGTACTAGGACTTCTGTCCAAGAATGGTGTCCGCGACGGGAGGGCAATGGTCGAGCAAGCAGGTTTCCCTAGTAAACCTTGTATGGTAAACATACCCAAGCGTGTCCGTATGCACGCAACGATAGTCACGAACGGGCACATACCTAGGGAAAGTACTCTACGTACTAGGACTTCTGTCCAAGAATGGTGTCCGCGACGGGAGGGCAATGGTCGAGCAAGCAGGTTTCCCTAGTAAACCTTGTATGGTAAACATACCCAAGCGTGTCCGTATGCACGCAACGATAGTCACGAACGGGCACATACCTAGGGAAAGTACTCTACGTACTAGGACTTCTGTCCAAGAATGGTGTCCGCGACGGGAGGGCAATGGTCGAGCAAGCAGGTTTCCCTAGTAAACCTTGTATGGTAAACATACCCAAGCGTGTCCGTATGCACGCAACGATAGTCACGAACGGGCACATACCTAGGGAAAGTACTCTACGTACTAGGACTTCTGTCCAAGAATGGTGTCCGCGACGGGAGGGCAATGGTCGAGCAAGCAGGTTTCCCTAGTAAACCTTGTATGGTAAACATACCCAAGCGTGTCCGTATGCACGCAACGATAGTCACGAACGGGCACATACCTAGGGAAAGTACTCTACGTACTAGGACTTCTGTCCAAGAATGGTGTCCGCGACGGGAGGGCAATGGTCGAGCAAGCAGGTTTCCCTAGTAAACCTTGTATGGTAAACATACCCAAGCGTGTCCGTATGCACGCAACGATAGTCACGAACGGGCACATACCTAGGGAAAGTACTCTACGTACTAGGACTTCTGTCCAAGAATGGTGTCCGCGACGGGAGGGCAATGGTCGAGCAAGCAGGTTTCCCTAGTAAACCTTGTATGGTAAACATACCCAAGCGTGTCCGTATGCACGCAACGATAGTCACGAACGGGCACATACCTAGGGAAAGTACTCTACGTACTAGGACTTCTGTCCAAGAATGGTGTCCGCGACGGGAGGGCAATGGTCGAGCAAGCAGGTTTCCCTAGTAAACCTTGTATGGTAAACATACCCAAGCGTGTCCGTATGCACGCAACGATAGTCACGAACGGGCACATACCTAGGGAAAGTACTCTACGTACTAGGACTTCTGTCCAAGAATGGTGTCCGCGACGGGAGGGCAATGGTCGAGCAAGCAGGTTTCCCTAGTAAACCTTGTATGGTAAACATACCCAAGCGTGTCCGTATGCACGCAACGATAGTCACGAACGGGCACATACCTAGGGAAAGTACTCTACGTACTAGGACTTCTGTCCAAGAATGGTGTCCGCGACGGGAGGGCAATGGTCGAGCAAGCAGGTTTCCCTAGTAAACCTTGTATGGTAAACATACCCAAGCGTGTCCGTATGCACGCAACGATAGTCACGAACGGGCACATACCTAGGGAAAGTACTCTACGTACTAGGACTTCTGTCCAAGAATGGTGTCCGCGACGGGAGGGCAATGGTCGAGCAAGCAGGTTTCCCTAGTAAACCTTGTATGGTAAACATACCCAAGCGTGTCCGTATGCACGCAACGATAGTCACGAACGGGCACATACCTAGGGAAAGTACTCTACGTACTAGGACTTCTGTCCAAGAATGGTGTCCGCGACGGGAGGGCAATGGTCGAGCAAGCAGGTTTCCCTAGTAAACCTTGTATGGTAAACATACCCAAGCGTGTCCGTATGCACGCAACGATAGTCACGAACGGGCACATACCTAGGGAAAGTACTCTACGTACTAGGACTTCTGTCCAAGAATGGTGTCCGCGACGGGAGGGCAATGGTCGAGCAAGCAGGTTTCCCTAGTAAACCTTGTATGGTAAACATACCCAAGCGTGTCCGTATGCACGCAACGATAGTCACGAACGGGCACATACCTAGGGAAAGTACTCTACGTACTAGGACTTCTGTCCAAGAATGGTGTCCGCGACGGTCGGGGAAGCAGGTTGCTTATCATGGCAAACAAGTTAAATTGCTACCTTAAGAGAACGAAAGTTACTGTGGATGGAACAAAACGTGTGCCTAGAATTCCTTCCTGGTTTCCCTAGTAAACCTTGTATGGTAAACATACCCAAGCGTGTCCGTATGCACGCAACGATAGTCACGAACGGGCACATACCTAGGGAAAGTACTCTACGTACTAGGACTTCTGTCCAAGAATGGTGTCCGCGACGGGAGGGCAATGGTCGAGCAAGCAGGTTTCCCTAGTAAACCTTGTATGGTAAACATACCCAAGCGTGTCCGTATGCACGCAACGATAGTCACGAACGGGCACATACCTAGGGAAAGTACTCTACGTACTAGGACTTCTGTCCAAGAATGGTGTCCGCGACGGGAGGGCAATGGTCGAGCAAGCAGGTTTCCCTAGTAAACCTTGTATGGTAAACATACCCAAGCGTGTCCGTATGCACGCAACGATAGTCACGAACGGGCACATACCTAGGGAAAGTACTCTACGTACTAGGACTTCTGTCCAAGAATGGTGTCCGCGACGGGAGGGCAATGGTCGAGCAAGCAGGTTTCCCTAGTAAACCTTGTATGGTAAACATACCCAAGCGTGTCCGTATGCACGCAACGATAGTCACGAACGGGCACATACCTAGGGAAAGTACTCTACGTACTAGGACTTCTGTCCAAGAATGGTGTCCGCGACGGGAGGGCAATGGTCGAGCAAGCAGGTTTCCCTAGTAAACCTTGTATGGTAAACATACCCAAGCGTGTCCGTATGCACGCAACGATAGTCACGAACGGGCACATACCTAGGGAAAGTACTCTACGTACTAGGACTTCTGTCCAAGAATGGTGTCCGCGACGGGAGGGCAATGGTCGAGCAAGCAGGTTTCCCTAGTAAACCTTGTATGGTAAACATACCCAAGCGTGTCCGTATGCACGCAACGATAGTCACGAACGGGCACATACCTAGGGAAAGTACTCTACGTACTAGGACTTCTGTCCAAGAATGGTGTCCGCGACGGGAGGGCAATGGTCGAGCAAGCAGGTTTCCCTAGTAAACCTTGTATGGTAAACATACCCAAGCGTGTCCGTATGCACGCAACGATAGTCACGAACGGGCACATACCTAGGGAAAGTACTCTACGTACTAGGACTTCTGTCCAAGAATGGTGTCCGCGACGGGAGGGCAATGGTCGAGCAAGCAGGTTTCCCTAGTAAACCTTGTATGGTAAACATACCCAAGCGTGTCCGTATGCACGCAACGATAGTCACGAACGGGCACATACCTAGGGAAAGTACTCTACGTACTAGGACTTCTGTCCAAGAATGGTGTCCGCGACGGGAGGGCAATGGTCGAGCAAGCAGGTTTCCCTAGTAAACCTTGTATGGTAAACATACCCAAGCGTGTCCGTATGCACGCAACGATAGTCACGAACGGGCACATACCTAGGGAAAGTACTCTACGTACTAGGACTTCTGTCCAAGAATGGTGTCCGCGACGGGAGGGCAATGGTCGAGCAAGCAGGTTTCCCTAGTAAACCTTGTATGGTAAACATACCCAAGCGTGTCCGTATGCACGCAACGATAGTCACGAACGGGCACATACCTAGGGAAAGTACTCTACGTACTAGGACTTCTGTCCAAGAATGGTGTCCGCGACGGGAGGGCAATGGTCGAGCAAGCAGGTTTCCCTAGTAAACCTTGTATGGTAAACATACCCAAGCGTGTCCGTATGCACGCAACGATAGTCACGAACGGGCACATACCTAGGGAAAGTACTCTACGTACTAGGACTTCTGTCCAAGAATGGTGTCCGCGACGGGAGGGCAATGGTCGAGCAAGCAGGTTTCCCTAGTAAACCTTGTATGGTAAACATACCCAAGCGTGTCCGTATGCACGCAACGATAGTCACGAACGGGCACATACCTAGGGAAAGTACTCTACGTACTAGGACTTCTGTCCAAGAATGGTGTCCGCGACGGGAGGGCAATGGTCGAGCAAGCAGGTTTCCCTAGTAAACCTTGTATGGTAAACATACCCAAGCGTGTCCGTATGCACGCAACGATAGTCACGAACGGGCACATACCTAGGGAAAGTACTCTACGTACTAGGACTTCTGTCCAAGAATGGTGTCCGCGACGGGAGGGCAATGGTCGAGCAAGCAGGTTTCCCTAGTAAACCTTGTATGGTAAACATACCCAAGCGTGTCCGTATGCACGCAACGATAGTCACGAACGGGCACATACCTAGGGAAAGTACTCTACGTACTAGGACTTCTGTCCAAGAATGGTGTCCGCGACGGGAGGGCAATGGTCGAGCAAGCAGGTTTCCCTAGTAAACCTTGTATGGTAAACATACCCAAGCGTGTCCGTATGCACGCAACGATAGTCACGAACGGGCACATACCTAGGGAAAGTACTCTACGTACTAGGACTTCTGTCCAAGAATGGTGTCCGCGACGGGAGGGCAATGGTCGAGCAAGCAGGTTTCCCTAGTAAACCTTGTATGGTAAACATACCCAAGCGTGTCCGTATGCACGCAACGATAGTCACGAACGGGCACATACCTAGGGAAAGTACTCTACGTACTAGGACTTCTGTCCAAGAATGGTGTCCGCGACGGTCGGGGAAGCAGGTTGCTTATCATGGCAAACAAGTTAAATTGCTACCTTAAGAGAACGAAAGTTACTGTGCATGGAACAAAACGTGTGCCTAGAATTCCTTCCTGGTTTCCCTAGTAAACCTTGTATGGTAAACATACCCAAGCGTGTCCGTATGCACGCAACGATAGTCACGAACGGGCACATACCTAGGGAAAGTACTCTACGTACTAGGACTTCTGTCCAAGAATGGTGTCCGCGACGGGAGGGCAATGGTCGAGCAAGCAGGTTTCCCTAGTAAACCTTGTATGGTAAACATACCCAAGCGTGTCCGTATGCACGCAACGATAGTCACGAACGGGCACATACCTAGGGAAAGTACTCTACGTACTAGGACTTCTGTCCAAGAATGGTGTCCGCGACGGGAGGGCAATGGTCGAGCAAGCAGGTTTCCCTAGTAAACCTTGTATGGTAAACATACCCAAGCGTGTCCGTATGCACGCAACGATAGTCACGAACGGGCACATACCTAGGGAAAGTACTCTACGTACTAGGACTTCTGTCCAAGAATGGTGTCCGCGACGGGAGGGCAATGGTCGAGCAAGCAGGTTTCCCTAGTAAACCTTGTATGGTAAACATACCCAAGCGTGTCCGTATGCACGCAACGATAGTCACGAACGGGCACATACCTAGGGAAAGTACTCTACGTACTAGGACTTCTGTCCAAGAATGGTGTCCGCGACGGGAGGGCAATGGTCGAGCAAGCAGGTTTCCCTAGTAAACCTTGTATGGTAAACATACCCAAGCGTGTCCGTATGCACGCAACGATAGTCACGAACGGGCACATACCTAGGGAAAGTACTCTACGTACTAGGACTTCTGTCCAAGAATGGTGTCCGCGACGGGAGGGCAATGGTCGAGCAAGCAGGTTTCCCTAGTAAACCTTGTATGGTAAACATACCCAAGCGTGTCCGTATGCACGCAACGATAGTCACGAACGGGCACATACCTAGGGAAAGTACTCTACGTACTAGGACTTCTGTCCAAGAATGGTGTCCGCGACGGGAGGGCAATGGTCGAGCAAGCAGGTTTCCCTAGTAAACCTTGTATGGTAAACATACCCAAGCGTGTCCGTATGCACGCAACGATAGTCACGAACGGGCACATACCTAGGGAAAGTACTCTACGTACTAGGACTTCTGTCCAAGAATGGTGTCCGCGACGGGAGGGCAATGGTCGAGCAAGCAGGTTTCCCTAGTAAACCTTGTATGGTAAACATACCCAAGCGTGTCCGTATGCACGCAACGATAGTCACGAACGGGCACATACCTAGGGAAAGTACTCTACGTACTAGGACTTCTGTCCAAGAATGGTGTCCGCGACGGGAGGGCAATGGTCGAGCAAGCAGGTTTCCCTAGTAAACCTTGTATGGTAAACATACCCAAGCGTGTCCGTATGCACGCAACGATAGTCACGAACGGGCACATACCTAGGGAAAGTACTCTACGTACTAGGACTTCTGTCCAAGAATGGTGTCCGCGACGGGAGGGCAATGGTCGAGCAAGCAGGTTTCCCTAGTAAACCTTGTATGGTAAACATACCCAAGCGTGTCCGTATGCACGCAACGATAGTCACGAACGGGCACATACCTAGGGAAAGTACTCTACGTACTAGGACTTCTGTCCAAGAATGGTGTCCGCGACGGGAGGGCAATGGTCGAGCAAGCAGGTTTCCCTAGTAAACCTTGTATGGTAAACATACCCAAGCGTGTCCGTATGCACGCAACGATAGTCACGAACGGGCACATACCTAGGGAAAGTACTCTACGTACTAGGACTTCTGTCCAAGAATGGTGTCCGCGACGGGAGGGCAATGGTCGAGCAAGCAGGTTTCCCTAGTAAACCTTGTATGGTAAACATACCCAAGCGTGTCCGTATGCACGCAACGATAGTCACGAACGGGCACATACCTAGGGAAAGTACTCTACGTACTAGGACTTCTGTCCAAGAATGGTGTCCGCGACGGGAGGGCAATGGTCGAGCAAGCAGGTTTCCCTAGTAAACCTTGTATGGTAAACATACCCAAGCGTGTCCGTATGCACGCAACGATAGTCACGAACGGGCACATACCTAGGGAAAGTACTCTACGTACTAGGACTTCTGTCCAAGAATGGTGTCCGCGACGGGAGGGCAATGGTCGAGCAAGCAGGTTTCCCTAGTAAACCTTGTATGGTAAACATACCCAAGCGTGTCCGTATGCACGCAACGATAGTCACGAACGGGCACATACCTAGGGAAAGTACTCTACGTACTAGGACTTCTGTCCAAGAATGGTGTCCGCGACGGGAGGGCAATGGTCGAGCAAGCAGGTTTCCCTAGTAAACCTTGTATGGTAAACATACCCAAGCGTGTCCGTATGCACGCAACGATAGTCACGAACGGGCACATACCTAGGGAAAGTACTCTACGTACTAGGACTTCTGTCCAAGAATGGTGTCCGCGACGGGAGGGCAATGGTCGAGCAAGCAGGTTTCCCTAGTAAACCTTGTATGGTAAACATACCCAAGCGTGTCCGTATGCACGCAACGATAGTCACGAACGGGCACATACCTAGGGAAAGTACTCTACGTACTAGGACTTCTGTCCAAGAATGGTGTCCGCGACGGGAGGGCAATGGTCGAGCAAGCAGGTTTCCCTAGTAAACCTTGTATGGTAAACATACCCAAGCGTGTCCGTATGCACGCAACGATAGTCACGAACGGGCACATACCTAGGGAAAGTACTCTACGTACTAGGACTTCTGTCCAAGAATGGTGTCCGCGACGGGAGGGCAATGGTCGAGCAAGCAGGTTTCCCTAGTAAACCTTGTATGGTAAACATACCCAAGCGTGTCCGTATGCACGCAACGATAGTCACGAACGGGCACATACCTAGGGAAAGTACTCTACGTACTAGGACTTCTGTCCAAGAATGGTGTCCGCGACGGGAGGGCAATGGTCGAGCAAGCAGGTTTCCCTAGTAAACCTTGTATGGTAAACATACCCAAGCGTGTCCGTATGCACGCAACGATAGTCACGAACGGGCACATACCTAGGGAAAGTACTCTACGTACTAGGACTTCTGTCCAAGAATGGTGTCCGCGACGGGAGGGCAATGGTCGAGCAAGCAGGTTTCCCTAGTAAACCTTGTATGGTAAACATACCCAAGCGTGTCCGTATGCACGCAACGATAGTCACGAACGGGCACATACCTAGGGAAAGTACTCTACGTACTAGGACTTCTGTCCAAGAATGGTGTCCGCGACGGTCGGGGAAGCAGGTTGCTTATCATGTCAAACAAGTTAAATTGCTACCTTAAGAGAACGAAAGTTACTGTGCATGGAACAAAACGTGTGCCTAGAATTCCTTCCTGGTTTCCCTAGTAAACCTTGTATGGTAAACATACCCAAGCGTGTCCGTATGCACGCAACGATAGTCACGAACGGGCACATACCTAGGGAAAGTACTCTACGTACTAGGACTTCTGTCCAAGAATGGTGTCCGCGACGGGAGGGCAATGGTCGAGCAAGCAGGTTTCCCTAGTAAACCTTGTATGGTAAACATACCCAAGCGTGTCCGTATGCACGCAACGATAGTCACGAACGGGCACATACCTAGGGAAAGTACTCTACGTACTAGGACTTCTGTCCAAGAATGGTGTCCGCGACGGGAGGGCAATGGTCGAGCAAGCAGGTTTCCCTAGTAAACCTTGTATGGTAAACATACCCAAGCGTGTCCGTATGCACGCAACGATAGTCACGAACGGGCACATACCTAGGGAAAGTACTCTACGTACTAGGACTTCTGTCCAAGAATGGTGTCCGCGACGGGAGGGCAATGGTCGAGCAAGCAGGTTTCCCTAGTAAACCTTGTATGGTAAACATACCCAAGCGTGTCCGTATGCACGCAACGATAGTCACGAACGGGCACATACCTAGGGAAAGTACTCTACGTACTAGGACTTCTGTCCAAGAATGGTGTCCGCGACGGGAGGGCAATGGTCGAGCAAGCAGGTTTCCCTAGTAAACCTTGTATGGTAAACATACCCAAGCGTGTCCGTATGCACGCAACGATAGTCACGAACGGGCACATACCTAGGGAAAGTACTCTACGTACTAGGACTTCTGTCCAAGAATGGTGTCCGCGACGGGAGGGCAATGGTCGAGCAAGCAGGTTTCCCTAGTAAACCTTGTATGGTAAACATACCCAAGCGTGTCCGTATGCACGCAACGATAGTCACGAACGGGCACATACCTAGGGAAAGTACTCTACGTACTAGGACTTCTGTCCAAGAATGGTGTCCGCGACGGGAGGGCAATGGTCGAGCAAGCAGGTTTCCCTAGTAAACCTTGTATGGTAAACATACCCAAGCGTGTCCGTATGCACGCAACGATAGTCACGAACGGGCACATACCTAGGGAAAGTACTCTACGTACTAGGACTTCTGTCCAAGAATGGTGTCCGCGACGGGAGGGCAATGGTCGAGCAAGCAGGTTTCCCTAGTAAACCTTGTATGGTAAACATACCCAAGCGTGTCCGTATGCACGCAACGATAGTCACGAACGGGCACATACCTAGGGAAAGTACTCTACGTACTAGGACTTCTGTCCAAGAATGGTGTCCGCGACGGGAGGGCAATGGTCGAGCAAGCAGGTTTCCCTAGTAAACCTTGTATGGTAAACATACCCAAGCGTGTCCGTATGCACGCAACGATAGTCACGAACGGGCACATACCTAGGGAAAGTACTCTACGTACTAGGACTTCTGTCCAAGAATGGTGTCCGCGACGGGAGGGCAATGGTCGAGCAAGCAGGTTTCCCTAGTAAACCTTGTATGGTAAACATACCCAAGCGTGTCCGTATGCACGCAACGATAGTCACGAACGGGCACATACCTAGGGAAAGTACTCTACGTACTAGGACTTCTGTCCAAGAATGGTGTCCGCGACGGGAGGGCAATGGTCGAGCAAGCAGGTTTCCCTAGTAAACCTTGTATGGTAAACATACCCAAGCGTGTCCGTATGCACGCAACGATAGTCACGAACGGGCACATACCTAGGGAAAGTACTCTACGTACTAGGACTTCTGTCCAAGAATGGTGTCCGCGACGGGAGGGCAATGGTCGAGCAAGCAGGTTTCCCTAGTAAACCTTGTATGGTAAACATACCCAAGCGTGTCCGTATGCACGCAACGATAGTCACGAACGGGCACATACCTAGGGAAAGTACTCTACGTACTAGGACTTCTGTCCAAGAATGGTGTCCGCGACGGGAGGGCAATGGTCGAGCAAGCAGGTTTCCCTAGTAAACCTTGTATGGTAAACATACCCAAGCGTGTCCGTATGCACGCAACGATAGTCACGAACGGGCACATACCTAGGGAAAGTACTCTACGTACTAGGACTTCTGTCCAAGAATGGTGTCCGCGACGGGAGGGCAATGGTCGAGCAAGCAGGTTTCCCTAGTAAACCTTGTATGGTAAACATACCCAAGCGTGTCCGTATGCACGCAACGATAGTCACGAACGGGCACATACCTAGGGAAAGTACTCTACGTACTAGGACTTCTGTCCAAGAATGGTGTCCGCGACGGGAGGGCAATGGTCGAGCAAGCAGGTTTCCCTAGTAAACCTTGTATGGTAAACATACCCAAGCGTGTCCGTATGCACGCAACGATAGTCACGAACGGGCACATACCTAGGGAAAGTACTCTACGTACTAGGACTTCTGTCCAAGAATGGTGTCCGCGACGGGAGGGCAATGGTCGAGCAAGCAGGTTTCCCTAGTAAACCTTGTATGGTAAACATACCCAAGCGTGTCCGTATGCACGCAACGATAGTCACGAACGGGCACATACCTAGGGAAAGTACTCTACGTACTAGGACTTCTGTCCAAGAATGGTGTCCGCGACGGGAGGGCAATGGTCGAGCAAGCAGGTTTCCCTAGTAAACCTTGTATGGTAAACATACCCAAGCGTGTCCGTATGCACGCAACGATAGTCACGAACGGGCACATACCTAGGGAAAGTACTCTACGTACTAGGACTTCTGTCCAAGAATGGTGTCCGCGACGGGAGGGCAATGGTCGAGCAAGCAGGTTTCCCTAGTAAACCTTGTATGGTAAACATACCCAAGCGTGTCCGTATGCACGCAACGATAGTCACGAACGGGCACATACCTAGGGAAAGTACTCTACGTACTAGGACTTCTGTCCAAGAATGGTGTCCGCGACGGGAGGGCAATGGTCGAGCAAGCAGGTTTCCCTAGTAAACCTTGTATGGTAAACATACCCAAGCGTGTCCGTATGCACGCAACGATAGTCACGAACGGGCACATACCTAGGGAAAGTACTCTACGTACTAGGACTTCTGTCCAAGAATGGTGTCCGCGACGGGAGGGCAATGGTCGAGCAAGCAGGTTTCCCTAGTAAACCTTGTATGGTAAACATACCCAAGCGTGTCCGTATGCACGCAACGATAGTCACGAACGGGCACATACCTAGGGAAAGTACTCTACGTACTAGGACTTCTGTCCAAGAATGGTGTCCGCGACGGGAGGGCAATGGTCGAGCAAGCAGGTTTCCCTAGTAAACCTTGTATGGTAAACATACCCAAGCGTGTCCGTATGCACGCAACGATAGTCACGAACGGGCACATACCTAGGGAAAGTACTCTACGTACTAGGACTTCTGTCCAAGAATGGTGTCCGCGACGGGAGGGCAATGGTCGAGCAAGCAGGTTTCCCTAGTAAACCTTGTATGGTAAACATACCCAAGCGTGTCCGTATGCACGCAACGATAGTCACGAACGGGCACATACCTAGGGAAAGTACTCTACGTACTAGGACTTCTGTCCAAGAATGGTGTCCGCGACGGGAGGGCAATGGTCGAGCAAGCAGGTTTCCCTAGTAAACCTTGTATGGTAAACATACCCAAGCGTGTCCGTATGCACGCAACGATAGTCACGAACGGGCACATACCTAGGGAAAGTACTCTACGTACTAGGACTTCTGTCCAAGAATGGTGTCCGCGACGGGAGGGCAATGGTCGAGCAAGCAGGTTTCCCTAGTAAACCTTGTATGGTAAACATACCCAAGCGTGTCCGTATGCACGCAACGATAGTCACGAACGGGCACATACCTAGGGAAAGTACTCTACGTACTAGGACTTCTGTCCAAGAATGGTGTCCGCGACGGGAGGGCAATGGTCGAGCAAGCAGGTTTCCCTAGTAAACCTTGTATGGTAAACATACCCAAGCGTGTCCGTATGCACGCAACGATAGTCACGAACGGGCACATACCTAGGGAAAGTACTCTACGTACTAGGACTTCTGTCCAAGAATGGTGTCCGCGACGGGAGGGCAATGGTCGAGCAAGCAGGTTTCCCTAGTAAACCTTGTATGGTAAACATACCCAAGCGTGTCCGTATGCACGCAACGATAGTCACGAACGGGCACATACCTAGGGAAAGTACTCTACGTACTAGGACTTCTGTCCAAGAATGGTGTCCGCGACGGGAGGGCAATGGTCGAGCAAGCAGGTTTCCCTAGTAAACCTTGTATGGTAAACATACCCAAGCGTGTCCGTATGCACGCAACGATAGTCACGAACGGGCACATACCTAGGGAAAGTACTCTACGTACTAGGACTTCTGTCCAAGAATGGTGTCCGCGACGGTCGGGGAAGCAGGTTGCTTATCATGTCAAACAAGTTAAATTGCTACCTTAAGAGAACGAAAGTTACTGTGCATGGAACAAAACGTGTGCCTAGAATTCCTTCCTGGTTTCCCTAGTAAACCTTGTATGGTAAACATACCCAAGCGTGTCCGTATGCACGCAACGATAGTCACGAACGGGCACATACCTAGGGAAAGTACTCTACGTACTAGGACTTCTGTCCAAGAATGGTGTCCGCGACGGGAGGGCAATGGTCGAGCAAGCAGGTTTCCCTAGTAAACCTTGTATGGTAAACATACCCAAGCGTGTCCGTATGCACGCAACGATAGTCACGAACGGGCACATACCTAGGGAAAGTACTCTACGTACTAGGACTTCTGTCCAAGAATGGTGTCCGCGACGGGAGGGCAATGGTCGAGCAAGCAGGTTTCCCTAGTAAACCTTGTATGGTAAACATACCCAAGCGTGTCCGTATGCACGCAACGATAGTCACGAACGGGCACATACCTAGGGAAAGTACTCTACGTACTAGGACTTCTGTCCAAGAATGGTGTCCGCGACGGTCGGGGAATTGTGTGTTTGACTCAATTACCAAATCCTAGGAACATACATGTAGTGTATACAAACATTAACATTAACGCGTACGTTTGGGCTGCGCACTCCAAATGGTACACAAATAAGGGTGATTTTATGATCAGACGGACAAAAACAAAGGTGGAGAAGACAGTTTTCGGCACGATGTGCACAGAGCTCATTTCGTCGTCCCGGGCGAATGGAAAACACAAAAATCGCGAGTTTCGCCCTCGGGCTACCGCCCTCGGGCGTATCTTTCTAGGTTTCTGTCTATAAAAGGGCAGGCCAAAAGGTGACCGGTTGAGATAAGCATTTTAAGCATACAAGCACTTTATTGCAACTTTTGACACAAAAACTAGGTACGTACATGTAGATTGTACCAACATGGACATCCATGAACGCGTACGCTCGGGCTGCGCCCTCCGTGTTGTACTTTCCCTGATCGGTACACAATTTTGGTGCATGTGTACCAACATGGACATCCATGAACGCGTACGCTCGGGCTGCGCCCTCCGTGTTGTACTTTCCCTGATCGGTACACAATTTTGGTGCATGTGTACCAACATGGACATCCATGAACGCGTACGCTCGGGCTGCGCCCTCCGTGTTGTACTTTCCCTGATCGGTACACAATTTTGGTGCACGGCTATCCTGACCGGCAACTTGTACCAACATGGACATCCATGAACGCGTACGTAGTGTACTTTCCCTGATCGGTACACAATTTTGGTGCATGTGTACCAACATGGACATCCATGAACGCGTACGCTCGGGCTGCGCCCTCCGTGTTGTACTTTCCCTGATCGGTACACAATTTTGGTGCACGGCTATCCTGACCGGCAACTTGTACCAACATGGACATCCATGAACGCGTACGTAGTGTACTTTCCCTGATCGGTACACAATTTTGGTGCATGTGTACCAACATGGACATCCATGAACGCGTACGCTCGGGCTGCGCCCTCCGTGTTGTACTTTCCCTGATCGGTACACAATTTTGGTGCATGTGTACCAACATGGACATCCATGAACGCGTACGCTCGGGCTGCGCCCTCCGTGTTGTACTTTCCCTGATCGGTACACAATTTTGGTGCACGGCTATCCTGACCGGCAACTTGTACCAACATGGACATCCATGAACGCGTACGTAGTGTACTTTCCCTGATCGGTACACAATTTTGGTGCATGTGTACCAACATGGACATCCATGAACGCGTACGCTCGGGCTGCGCCCTCCGTGTTGTACTTTCCCTGATCGGTACACAATTTTGGTGCATGTGTACCAACATGGACATCCATGAACGCGTACGCTCGGGCTGCGCCCTCCGTGTTGTACTTTCCCTGATCGGTACACAATTTTGGTGCACGGCTATCCTGACCGGCAACTTGTACCAACATGGACATCCATGAACGCGTACGTAGTGTACTTTCCCTGATCGGTACACAATTTTGGTGCACGGCTTAGGAAATGGGCTTAAAATGTTATCACTCAATCCATTTAATCTTGTTATAGTCGATACTTACCGTGCCGACCAAGTAGGACACGATACAAGGCAATGTTGTTTGAGTAATAATATATCCGCCATACATTTCAGTACAAAATTGCTCGGTCAGACCTACGGCGGGCCATAACTCGAATACTAAACGTCGCAGACATGGGTCGTAGAACAATTTTAAGCTCGTCTAATCATTCTCTATCCGATTCTGGATAGTGGTTTTTTGACCACTTTTCATCATTTTGTGACACCCCGAACCTAGGGACAGCTCCCTAGCTTTTTGCAAAAAAGTGCACCGAACGGGCCGGAGAGCTCGAGTAGTCAAAAAAATTTTTTTCGCTAAAAACCCTCAAAACGTGTCAGAAACACACCCTAGATGATGAAAAGTGCAACCAGAAAGTCAACCGACAACATGCCGGGGGTACCAATTTGCTCTACGCGTCCCTAGGTAGGGTACTTTTTCATACAAACATCAATGTGCACGGTGCACAAAGTGCGCGGAACAAAAATTGCTCGGTCAGACCTACGGCGGGCCATAACTCGAATACTAAACGTCGCAGACATGGGTCGTAG
Source organism: Anopheles merus (assembly GCF_017562075.2). Taxonomy (NCBI): domain Eukaryota; kingdom Metazoa; phylum Arthropoda; class Insecta; order Diptera; family Culicidae; genus Anopheles; species Anopheles merus. The sequence goes on along the minus strand of NW_024427656.1, from coordinate 67,694 downwards.
AACAATTTTAAGCTCGTCTAATCATTCTCTATCCGATTCTGGATAGTGGTTTTTTGACCACTTTTCATCATTTTGTGACACCCCGAACCTAGGGACAGCTCCCTAGCTTTTTGCAAAAAAGTGCACCGAACGGGCCGGAGAGCTCGAGTAGTCAAAAAAATTTTTTTCGCTAAAAACCCTCAAAACGTGTCAGAAACACACCCTAGATGATGAAAAGTGCAACCAGAAAGTCAACCGACAACATGCCCGGGGGTACCAATTTGCTCTACGCGTCCCTAGGTAGGGTACTTTTTCATACAAACATCAATGTGCACGGTGCACAAAGTGCGCGGAACAAAAATTGCTCGGTCAGACCTACGGCGGGCCATAACTCGAATACTAAACGTCGCAGACATGGGTCGTAGAACAATTTTAAGCTCGTCTAATCATTCTCTATCCGATTCTGGATAGTGGTTTTTTGACCACTTTTCATCATTTTGTGACACCCCGAACCTAGGGACAGCTCCCTAGCTTTTTGCAAAAAAGTGCACCGAACGGGCCGGAGAGCTCGAGTAGTCAAAAAAATTTTTTTCGCTAAAAACCCTCAAAACGTGTCAGAAACACACCCTAGATGATGAAAAGTGCAACCAGAAAGTCAACCGACAACATGCCCGGGGGTACCAATTTGCTCTACGCGTCCCTAGGTAGGGTACTTTTTCATACAAACATCAATGTGCACGGTGCACAAAGTGCGCGGAACAAAAATTGCTCGGTCAGACCTACGGCGGGCCATAACTCGAATACTAAACGTCGCAGACATGGGTCGTAGAACAATTTTAAGCTCGTCTAATCATTCTCTATCCGATTCTGGATAGTGGTTTTTTGACCACTTTTCATCATTTTGTGACACCCCGAACCTAGGGACAGCTCCCTAGCTTTTTGCAAAAAAGTGCACCGAACGGGCCGGAGAGCTCGAGTAGTCAAAAAAATTTTTTTCGCTAAAAACCCTCAAAACGTGTCAGAAACACACCCTAGATGATGAAAAGTGCAACCAGAAAGTCAACCGACAACATGCCCGGGGGTACCAATTTGCTCTACGCGTCCCTAGGTAGGGTACTTTTTCATACAAACATCAATGTGCACGGTGCACAAAGTGCGCGGAACAAAAATTGCTCGGTCAGACCTACGGCGGGCCATAACTCGAATACTAAACGTCGCAGACATGGGTCGTAGAACAATTTTAAGCTCGTCTAATCATTCTCTATCCGATTCTGGATAGTGGTTTTTTGACCACTTTTCATCATTTTGTGACACCCCGAACCTAGGGACAGCTCCCTAGCTTTTTGCAAAAAAGTGCACCGAACGGGCCGGAGAGCTCGAGTAGTCAAAAAAATTTTTTTCGCTAAAAACCCTCAAAACGTGTCAGAAACACACCCTAGATGATGAAAAGTGCAACCAGAAAGTCAACCGACAACATGCCCGGGGGTACCAATTTGCTCTACGCGTCCCTAGGTAGGGTACTTTTTCATACAAACATCAATGTGCACGGTGCACAAAGTGCGCGGAACAAAAATTGCTCGGTCAGACCTACGGCGGGCCATAACTCGAATACTAAACGTCGCAGACATGGGTCGTAGAACAATTTTAAGCTCGTCTAATCATTCTCTATCCGATTCTGGATAGTGGTTTTTTGACCACTTTTCATCATTTTGTGACACCCCGAACCTAGGGACAGCTCCCTAGCTTTTTGCAAAAAAGTGCACCGAACGGGCCGGAGAGCTCGAGTAGTCAAAAAAATTTTTTTCGCTAAAAACCCTCAAAACGTGTCAGAAACACACCCTAGATGATGAAAAGTGCAACCAGAAAGTCAACCGACAACATGCCCGGGGGTACCAATTTGCTCTACGCGTCCCTAGGTAGGGTACTTTTTCATACAAACATCAATGTGCACGGTGCACAAAGTGCGCGGAACAAAAATTGCTCGGTCAGACCTACGGCGGGCCATAACTCGAATACTAAACGTCGCAGACATGGGTCGTAGAACAATTTTAAGCTCGTCTAATCATTCTCTATCCGATTCTGGATAGTGGTTTTTTGACCACTTTTCATCATTTTGTGACACCCCGAACCTAGGGACAGCTCCCTAGCTTTTTGCAAAAAAGTGCACCGAACGGGCCGGAGAGCTCGAGTAGTCAAAAAAATTTTTTTCGCTAAAAACCCTCAAAACGTGTCAGAAACACACCCTAGATGATGAAAAGTGCAACCAGAAAGTCAACCGACAACATGCCCGGGGGTACCAATTTGCTCTACGCGTCCCTAGGTAGGGTACTTTTTCATACAAACATCAATGTGCACGGTGCACAAAGTGCGCGGAACAAAAATTGCTCGGTCAGACCTACGGCGGGCCATAACTCGAATACTAAACGTCGCAGACATGGGTCGTAGAACAATTTTAAGCTCGTCTAATCATTCTCTATCCGATTCTGGATAGTGGTTTTTTGACCACTTTTCATCATTTTGTGACACCCCGAACCTAGGGACAGCTCCCTAGCTTTTTGCAAAAAAGTGCACCGAACGGGCCGGAGAGCTCGAGTAGTCAAAAAAATTTTTTTCGCTAAAAACCCTCAAAACGTGTCAGAAACACACCCTAGATGATGAAAAGTGCAACCAGAAAGTCAACCGACAACATGCCCGGGGGTACCAATTTGCTCTACGCGTCCCTAGGTAGGGTACTTTTTCATACAAACATCAATGTGCACGGTGCACAAAGTGCGCGGAACAAAAATTGCTCGGTCAGACCTACGGCGGGCCATAACTCGAATACTAAACGTCGCAGACATGGGTCGTAGAACAATTTTAAGCTCGTCTAATCATTCTCTATCCGATTCTGGATAGTGGTTTTTTGACCACTTTTCATCATTTTGTGACACCCCGAACCTAGGGACAGCTCCCTAGCTTTTTGCAAAAAAGTGCACCGAACGGGCCGGAGAGCTCGAGTAGTCAAAAAATTTTTTTCGCTAAAAACCCTCAAAACGTGTCAGAAACACACCCTAGATGATGAAAAGTGCAACCAGAAAGTCAACCGACAACATGCCCGGGGGTACCAATTTGCTCTACGCGTCCCTAGGTAGGGTACTTTTTCATACAAACATCAAAGTGCGCTTAGCAAAAGTTCTCCGTCAGACCTACGGCGGGCCATAACTCGAAAACTAAACGTCGCAGACATGGGTCGTAGAACAATTTTAAGTTCGTCTAATGATTCTACATCCGATTCTGGATAGTGGTTTTTTGACCACTTTTCAAAATTTTGTGACACCCCAAACCTAGGGGCAGCTCCCTAGCTTTTGTCAAAAAATGGTCACCGAACGGGCCGGAGAGCTCGAGTAGTCAAAAAATTTTTTTTCGCCAAAATCACTGAAAACGTGTAGAAAACGCATTTTAGATGATGAAAAGTGAAACCAGAACGTCAAACAACAACTTTTTTGGGGGTACCCTTTTTACTCTACGGGCCCCTAGGTAAGGCGCGCCATTAGCGCTTTCCTCTCGAGTTCCCAACTTTTGCCCTCCTGGGAACATGATCATTTGTTCATTGCCTACTATAGGGAGGGTACCTTGCTCCGAGGTCAAAAATGAAAATTTCACCAAATCGTAGTTTTTACCTCTATTTTGTCGTAGGAGCATGGTTTGAGGTGTCGGTGGGTCATTTCGGCCCCCATTTGGGTCATACGTCCCCTCCCCGATTTAGTTCGTCGTATGACCATAGTCCGAACTTATGAAGCAAAAGTGGTGTCTGGTGGTGTCTGCCGATGATCTTAACCTATGATTTCGAGTTGATATGCGTATATTAGAGTAAAATTAGGCCTTGTAGTACACGGCTTATGCCCCGGACTAGGTGTCCCGGGGACAAAATCTCGAAAATTACAGACACCCCAGCATCGCTTAAGGTGGTCAGTAGCAAATATATTTTTGGGTCTTCGGACCCATGAAGAGACAGTAGCTGGCTAGTTTGCTGTACTCTTACGCTGAGAACTGGCAGCGTAGAGGGTCTACGGACCCTGAAAGGACCTACCCAACCTTTCAAAAAGCTCCCTGGAGCGGTACATCACGGGTCTACGGACCCTAAGACTTCGTCGTGATGGTTTCAAGCATAAAAGTCGTAACAGTTTAAGAGGTTTTCGTAAGCGTATATTAAATGCATGCTTGAAACTAAGCTTCGTTGTCTTTAAACACTGCAAGACCAATCGAACTTTTTAGGGAAACTCGAAGGATTCACGCTAAGCTCGATGAGCTATTAAGGGTAGTGGTGCATGGTTTGTCGGCGTTCCTTGGATCTAATCCATTGAACAAATGTGTCTGGGGTCATGGTGCAGGTAAAATAGCGTGATGAAACCGGGTTTCCCTTACCAAATGTGGCATAACTTTCCCTGAGAGCGAAGCTCAGACCCACGTAGGGGAGAGCAAAGTGGAACTTAAATGTTCTATGCAGCAAATGTTCGCCATGCGGATAAACAAGTTGGAATAGCTCAATGTAGTGTAATGCAAACACGAATCGCAATTAACGATAAGGGGACCCAGAAGCAATTCTGCGGAACCCTCGGGGGAGGTGTGAGTTGATATAATTAGAGGTGATAGTCCAAGTTGTTCGAGCTCCGGCTCGGCAGCCGATACGAGGTTCCTGTTGAGCTTGTACATCGCGCAGAGGCGCCGTTCGGTTCTAGCAATGATTCCCGCCACCATGTTTCATGCGTGCAGAGGTCCGTTAGAGCTCGAGCAATGTGTCCCGCCGTGATTACGAAAAAGTTTAACAGTTGACTAAGTTGGGGGTGTGTTCAAGTAATCGCGCAGAGATGCCGATCGGTTTCTAGCAATGTTTCCCGTCACAAGGTGGTATTGGCACCTGTGCAGAGTGACCGTTAGCAATGTCTCCCGTATCACGGTGGTGTTCTACCACTAGTGCAGAGTGACCGCTAGCAATGTCTCCCGTCACAAGGTGGTAGCCCAGTAGTGCAGAGAAGCCGCTAGCAAGTCTCCCGTCACAGAGTAAGCAGGTCCGCGAAGTGCAGAGTAGCCGTTAGCAATGTCTCCCGTATCACGGTGGTATCATTCCACTAGTGCAGAGTGACCGCTAGCAATGCTTCCCGACACACGGCGGTAGCTTACGCAGTGCAGAGAGACTCAGGAGCAAAGTCTTCCGACACACGGTGGTAACTCGACG